>NW_016158427.1:0-7872 GCF_001687245.7 Rhagoletis zephyria
TTCTACGCTTTCGATTTGTTCCTTATTATGGCAGCTACGACAGTAGTCCTTTGACTGCAAACTCATTCTAGCAGCGTGGGTTCCCTCAGGCAACGTCGGTGAGAACACCAAATACATGTCGGAGCGGTGGTCGCTCCAAGCGGAGGAGAGGACGAGATCTACGCTTATCCAGCTAAGGCCAGATATGTCTTGCTATCCTGCACGTAGGCTCCGCGGATCAACTTGCAGGAAGCTAGCGGAATGCCCGCATTACGAGCTGTACTGATTGCAAACAGTAAGGCCCCTTTCCTTGCTGGGTTATTTGCAACACAGTTGTGCGGTATGTCTTTATGGCCTTAATGACAGATAACCAAACTTTCCAAATATGGCGAAGATATGTGCCTTTCCATCTGTCTTTTTCTATACCAACTATATGAATTGATAAAACTTTGATTGCGTTTTCCCACAAAATTGAAATTTTGAAATACTCCATTATGTTATTAAATGTGTGATACGTAGTTAAAGAAAATCATCCCTCTGCAGCTGAAAAAAAGTTTCCCACTTTTATCCAATAAAATACTACGAGAGAAAAATAAATACGCGAAACTTCTTACTTCAGTCCTAGAGGGTATGTTGTGCACTATGCATCTCTCCGGTGTTCTCTTGCTCGCATTGTGTGATTTGTTTATTTTCTGATAAGTAGCCAAACCAGCTTCAAGTTTTATCGAATGAATAGCAAACGTATCAGTGGTAAAAAAGAACCTACGATAAAAGAGTGTGAGAAAAAGGTGTGAACTTGTGGATAAACCGGTCTGCGGTCTGCTGGCTTCCTACTAATTAAAAGCTAATGTCAACCAAACCGGGATAAGCTCTGGATACTAGGAGCCGGTTACTCAATATCTGGATAACACCAACTACAGGTTAAACATCGTTATCGACGTTAACGACTCCCTGTTGTATGCATGGAGTGGAAGACGTCGATAACGATGTTAAACCGCAAATTAGTGTTAACCAGACATTAAGGGCCAGTTTAAACTTAGTTTAAGTACACTGAGTTTAAATTGAACGGCTGGCTGGCATTTGATTGGCTGATCTCAGTGATCAGTGATTCAAACAAGTTACAACGTGCTGATTTTTTTTTAAATATGCATAATGTTTTTCGAGTTAAATTTTTTTTTCAATAAACCAAAACCATATAAACTGCACATCAAATTTTATATTTTCATCAAAGTTTCAACTTTTAAATAAGAAACTTTAAAAAAGAAGCAAACGCAGTTTTAGCCGGTTGAAACTTGCACTTCAGTAGACTTGAATTGTATGGGCTATGAACTGCATATCCAAAAATGTTCTAAAGATTCACATAAAAAATTTTTTTAAATTGAAAAGTTGATGAATATTTATTGAATTTTTTCTAAATTTTGTATAAAGTTTGAAACTATGATTTATATAGTTTAGTTAAAGCCTGGACGTTATTTTGTAGAAAAAAAAAATAAAAAATTGACTCGAAAAATATTAAAAAAAATTAACACGAGGTCAATTGTTAGAGTCACTGTATGTACGTATTCGCTTTTGTATTAGTCTTCACATTCACCTTCGTGTTCGAATTAGTCGCTGTCTTCGTACTTCGTCTTCGTCTTCGGATCGTATCCGTATTAGTATTCGTATTCCACTTTGTATTCGTAGACATTCTTCTTCGTCGTCATCCGCGTATTCGTATCCGTCTTCTTATTCGTGTTCATCTTGGTCTTCGAATTCGCCTTCGGTTGCTCTTCGTATTTGTTTTATTATGAATCAAATAATATGAAATAAATTAGAGCGAAAGAAAATAAAATGAAATAAAATATCTATAAATACAAAAACACAAGTAATTTTTCAGCAAAAAACACAACTAACTTCAATTCTCATATACAAGTTTAGGAGTACCGTTAATTTGTTCATAATACGGTGATCGGATCTAAACCAAATTAGTATGGGACCATCCTTGAGGTACCACCTTTCCAATCGAGAATTATCGAAATCGGTTAACGTGGTCCAAAGTTATGCGGTAACATTCATAAATAAAATATTACGAGGAAATCATAACCTTCACCTTTTATGGAAGTCGGAAAAAAATATAAAATTTTACCAATCACTCGAACCGAGGAACGACGTTTTGATCAACGTTGTTATCGAACATTTCCCTGATACGCATTAATTTTGAGGATAAGCTGCAGAACTTAATCCGGCACAACTGCACTTAATTTCCGAGATGACTCCGACTTAACGAGTTGATACGGATCAACGCTACCGTCTCGCTATACTTTTATATTTAACGAGTTGATACGGATCAACGCTACCGTCTCGCTATACTTTTATATCCATATTTGCAGTCGATCGATACTCATCAAAGTAGAGCTCTTAAAGGAGGAAATCGTTCGAACAACACCGTTAACTTATGACCATTTAGAAGGCCCATGAATTAATTCTGACAGGTGGTGTAAGCTAGCATCGCATACATACATATATCCTAAACAATCAAGTTCACTACTCTGATGTGAGTGGATAGACCTTAGAACGCGCTTAAATTGCGACGGTTCTTTGAGCTTACATTTAAGGGTTGACTTAAGAAAGGCCCATACATTATTTTATAATAAAGCCAGGTTCTTATACATATTTTTACTTTACGTAAATATTCGTATTTTCACAAATTTAACTGCATTTAAAAGCCACAAAATATTTCCAATGCTGTTTGGTTTAACTGTCGACGCTTGAATGCTTATCTCTTAACAAAGGTCAGCATGCGCGGCTATCACAAGAAGTGATGCTCTAAAAATAATCGAAAGCCTATGTCCGTCTGTATGGGTTTTTAACCCGAACTAAACCTCCTACTGTGAAATATATACATATGTACATTAGGGTGGTCCAAAAATGCATGTGAAAAAGTAAAGTCGGAATTTTTATGCTCTCACCCCCTAGGAATGTTCTATGCCGAAAAAAATGTATCCATATTTTTTTTTTATTTTGAAATCAAAAAATATATAGAGGTCGCTCAAAAGGCCTAAAGTTTTCCATGTATTTTATATGGGGAAAAACCTTTTCGTTGAAATGGTATAGAATTCTTAAGAATCAATATTCTTCTATCTGAAAACTCCGTTTATCTGCAGAAGATCCCCAATAATAATACCCAATTGTTTATTTAACCATTTTTTCATCGCAACTATAATTTATAGGACCGCCAAAAACCCACAAAAACCCCGAAAATTGCAATGGGCGGACCAATAAAAAATCGTTAATATTAAAAAATGAAGAGAACCAGAGTTTTCCGATCGAAAAATATTGATTTACAAGAATTCTATACCATTTCTACGATAAGTTGTTTTTTTCCCATATAAAATTACATGGGAAACTTTCAGCGCTTTGAGCGACTTCTAAATATTTTTTGATTTCAAAATAAAAAATAGGGGTATACTTTTTTCGATATAGAACAATTCCGACTTTACTGTTTTTTGGACCACCCTAATGTGCATACATATGCATTTATATATGTATGATGAATATACATAAATACATACATATATCTATACATAACTCCATACTATGTATAAACGTGTGGTTTAACGTAAATATATGTACATATGTATGTATGCACATACTGCTTAAGTTTTGGAATTATCAGTATACATTAAAATAAAGCAAAAACAAAATAATCACTAATAATAAATTTGTGAAAGAGAAATTAAATTGTATACATATAAATATGTATGAATGTAAGCACATACATATGCATGTATGTTCTTTTTTTAAAATTGGTAAATAAGTATGTATGTACATACATATGTATTTAGACAAAATATAAGCCACTTGGGGGCTCGTCAGCGGCTATGCTTTACACTAATAGTTACGGTGACCAATCGCCCCGATTTTGGCGGGACAGTATCGATTTTAACGAAATTGTCGGGACGTTTAAGTGTCCCGCTTTTTCATATTTGTAGCGATTAAGTCCCGATTTTCAGTGTTTTCTTTAATAATTTAATAAGAGTCTCCCTGTAATCTGTGCCAAAAATAATTTTTCGTACAAACGTGTTAGCACAGCCATAAACATAGCGAGCCTTATTTTCTATTATCTGTTATGTTTTATTCTGTAATTTTTTTTAAGGAGGTTATCAATTCGTCAGAATATTATTTTTTATGTATGTTACCACATAATTTTGGACCACCTTAACTGATTTCTATAATTTTTTTAAAGGCAAGGTGGTACCTCAGAGGTGGGCCCATACTAATTTGGTTTGGGTCCGATCATTAAGAAATTAACGGTCATCTTAAATTTTTATGTTAGAATTGAAGCCGGTGTGGTTTTTTGCTTAAAAATCACTTGTATAATTATTTGTTCAGTTTTTCTGTTTTTTAATGAAACGATTCTAAGTTGAGTCCAGGGAAATTATAAAAAAAAATATTAATTCCCTCAAAAAAATTATAAATTGGGATAAGACATTTTAGCATTCTTTGGGATTATTCAATGTTTATTATTTTTTTTAATGAAAGTATAGCTCGTTATCTAACAAAGGCCATGTATGTAAAAATTGCAAACTTTACACAAAAATTAGCACAATTCGAGAAAATTTTATCAAAAATTTTAGCTGTTTATTAGATTTTCCATAAACATTCTGAGTTAGCAGCTTTGTAGCCCATTCAATTCAAAGTGCAAATTTTAAGGAGCTTGGACTTACCGCAGATTTTTTGGTATTTTTTTTTTTTGTGGAAGATGTTGCTCATTTTCTCTATACAAAAAAAATGGTTGAACATACTTTGTATGGAGGAATATGCGCGAACAAAAAATATCCGAAAATCAACGGTAATACCAAGCTACTTTTTGCACATTTTGTTTTGTTAAAAAAAAAAAAACTGTATATTGGTTCGGATTCGATTCTTTAGAAATGTCCCGATATTTGGCCACAGAAATCTGGTCACCGTACTTATAGTACATAACATTTCTGTACAATATGTGANCTTTTTGCACATTTTGTTTTGTTAAAAAAAAAAAAACTGTATATTGGTTCGGATTCGATTCTTTAGAAATGTCCCGATATTTGGCCACAGAAATCTGGTCACCGTACTTATAGTACATAACATTTCTGTACAATATGTGATTACACATGGGTGTTTTCGTAAAAATGTAAGCCAAAGATGCAACTAAATGAGTTTAAACAGCTTTATAACTTTAAATTTCGTGTCCAGATTGTCAAAGGCGAAACGGTGGAGATAACGACTGAAAAACCCTAAATAATAAATTAAGTTATATCGTCGTTTAAAGTACAAAACTGCGTATCGTCATTCTGCAAAACCGCGTAACTGACAATGGCTGCCAAAAATAGGATTTGCTCACACAAGCTCTTGGCTCAATCCTTATCCATTCGTCCTGAAATATACTAGCCAGAAATGCGATTGCTTTATAAAAAAGAGAACCATTTTGAAATATGTGTGTTTTTACTCTCTAAAAAATAATTTATGCAACCTCACATACGCAGTTTTGCATTTTGTTGATACGCGGTTTTGTACTTTAAACGACGATATATGCATTACTAGTAAAAATATTGTATTGGGGAAAAAAATTTGACGCGAGCGATATGTCACGACCGTTATTGCTTCTGATAAACTATTCATGGGTTGTAACGGTCCGTAATATGACTTTATTTAAAGAATATTTAAGAGAGGAAAACCTCCACAGGATTTTCAGAGAATTTGCTTATTTTTAAATGTAGTCTGAAACCACTTCTGTTCTTGACACGTCCGTTATGACCACCTCTCGATCGATTTTCTCGACACCTGGGTTCCAAGCACATCTAATTTTTTTTTGTCAACTTATAGACGGATATACTATTCTACACGGATCTCCGAAGGACCGAAAAAACAGGCCGATTTCCAGTTAACGGCCATGAGTCTATTGTCGATACGGCCAAAGGTGGACTGCCTTTATAGCGGATCTATAAGAGCACTCTGTTCTCTAAAGTGGAAGGTCAACTTACTGGGAAAATTCCAGCAGTACAATCGCGGTAATTCCACAGAAAATTTTTTAAGACGATATTGCTTTATTAAATTTGTCGGACTAAAGAGTGCTGTGACGTAGCTAGGTTCGATTATTGATTCGAACAACAACCAAAAAAAAAGCTTATTTTCTAGTAGCCCTCGCCCTTTAGAACGCAATAGCAAAAAGTTTGCGCCCAAATATATTTTAATGTTTATAGAGCGCTGCTGTTACATATATCTGTTAGGAAATTTTTGAAAATAAATTTTCGACAAACCTTAAAAGCCGGACATAAGTGTCTGTTAGCATTTAAAATCTTAATATAAAGCAGATTGTTTATATTCGAACTAATAAATGCTAATTATACGGAGCTATTCTATTTTGGCGAATGGCTGTCTACATAGTTAAACTTGTACGTCACACCAAATAATCATATTTTCATTTGCTGTTTTATAATGAATTTTTATATGTATTCAAAATATTCGAATTAAATACATACCTATAATTAACAGATTAAAGAACAATCTGTTGTTTTGCGCTATTCGGGTTTCTTTATTATTTGTTAAAATCTATGGCACTTCAATTGAGAGGTTCTTCATTTTTGAGGAAAATTTTTAAAACTAACTTAGGTATCAGAAAATTCCACCTCATTAACCTAAATTGACGGTTTTTTTGTCATAAAAATATAGGTGAGATCATCGGGTCTTAATTATTTCACGTAAAAATTGATCGAGCACGCAGCAAAATCATGATTCTTAAATGTTTAGTTTCCAGACATGTCTGATGTTGAAATAAATTTCCGTTCATGATTGCAACAAATGATTTTGTCAAATTGTAAGCTCTCGAAGACGACCTTATTTATGTATGTACGAGTGCATATACATACAGTGTCGAACAAAAGTATTGGCACAGTGAATTTTTCGCCATATATGCAAAGTTTTTTTTTCTAATTTATTTTCGATAATTTTTTATAAAAATTTAGTTCATTTTACAGCAGAAAATTCATTCAATTTGCACACTAATTTGCAACTTTTTATTCAGATTTTGTAGAAAAAGTGTAATTATGCAGTTTTATAATCCATTCAATTTTAGTATGACAAAATGCGAGTTTAAAGTTCTTAGGAAATCGCGTTGATTTTTGGCAAATTTTTTAGTGGAAGGTGTTGCTCATTTTCTCCATACAAAAAATAATTGTCGAATTACTTTGTATGGAAGAATTTGCGTGAAAAAAATTACCAAAAATCAATGCGATTTTCTGGCTACTTTAAACTTGCACTTTGATATAATAAAAATGGATGGGCTATAAAACTGCATACTTAGAATTTTTCTAAAGAATCTGAATCTGAAAAAGTTGCAAATTAGTGTGCAAATTTAAATAATTTTCCTGAGTTTTGCACAATGTTTAGAGATTTTGTTATTATGATTTCTGGTGTAGAATGAACAATATTTTTATAAAAAATTATCGAAAATAAATTAGAATAAAAAACTTTGCATATATTGCGAAAAATTCACCGTGCCAATACTTCTGTTCGGCACTGTATGTACATATGTACATACTATGTATGCATGTATATCGAGCCCTATTTTCGATTTTATCGTAAAGGCAATGTCACACGATTGGGCACAGTAATAAAACACTGGATGGCTTTGTAATAGTTAGCTCGTATTTTTGTTTGTTTTATGACCTACTAAAGTTTTCATGTATATAAGGGCAAAGGTGAAGGGAAATATGTAGATGAAGAAAATGATAAACACAAAATTGAAATCAAAGTTAAATATAACGAAAAAGATGAGGATGAGGATACCGATAAAAGTAAACATCAAGATAGAGGAAGAAAGATTAAAATAAAGGTAATTATAGAGAAAAGGATATAGATAGAGACACATAGACT
>NW_016158427.1:17400-33350 GCF_001687245.7 Rhagoletis zephyria
TCGAAATTTATCGAGTTATCGCAACGTATCGAATGATTCAAATTGAACAATGTTTATTAAGTTATCGAAATTTACGGCTAGTTAAGGAGCTATAAAAATTTATGGGATTATCGAAATTTGTCAAGTTAATGAAATTTATAAAGATATCGGGTTTGTATTAAAATCGGATGTATTAAAATTATTTAAAGAGTTACAAAAAATTTATCGAGTTATCGTAATGCGTCGAGTTCTTTCTATATATCGAGTTATCGATATTTACTGATTTAATGAAATTTGTCCACTTGTCGAATTGAAGGTTTTGGAATTTTCAAAATATATCCAGTTATCGAAATTTCAAGGTTATATAAGTTTATCGAGTTATCCCTGCTTATTTATCGTGTTAACAGAGTGTAACGATTTGTCGAACTTTGTCGATTGCTTTCGAAAAATATGGAGCTACCAAAATTAACTGACTTACCGAAATTTATAAATGTACCCAATGTTTATGAAGTTATCGTATTACATTGATATATATAAATTTTTGAGATATCGATATTTAATTAAAATTATCGAAATTTGTTGAGTTATCGGATTTTGGTGGTTTTTTAAATCATTGAATTATCGATATGTAAAAAATCGTCGAATTTTATAGACAAAGTGGAATGCATCGGGTCAATTCCAAGTCCATCCAAAGTCCTCCAAAGACCTCCAAAGATATAAAAAATTGCAGTCACGTTTTAGTTCCTAAGTTAAACGACGTGCTAAGTTAGAAAACCACTCCAATGACCCTTAAAAAACTAGAAAAACACGGTCGATATTCGACATTGACTGGCATTCTTAGTTTATTTTTATCCCCGTGTGATCTTTATTTTACATTTATACCGCTTTTTTGATGGCGCTTTCCACCGTTTCGCATAACCCGAGTAATGTTTGTTTCCCAATTTTTAATTGCGAGTGGCTTATGCTTGAAGATTTTCTACTACATACACCAAAAATTCTGTCTTTTTATTGAATTATTCAATCATGGACTTAATGGTATATTCTGGTTACTGTACATACATAAAATACTTACTCGTAAATGTGTATGCAATTTTGGAGTCCACAAGAAAGTAATGCAATTCTGATTGGCTGTAAATTGAACTAAGAGATGCAATTTTCTTGTCTCATGATTCAATTAAAGTTTTCTTGAAGTTAAGGTCAGTGAAAACTAATGGGAGTGGTATACGTGGTACACAGTGGTGGAGCTGGAAACAATTTATAGGGGGTGGCACTGACTTTTTATTTAATTTAACTGCAGTAGTTTTCCGATTTAACAAACACAATAATTGTCAGTCTAATTCGTTTAATCGGTTTTTTCTTTAAATGGAGTACTAAATTAAATGATATCAAAAAATAATAAAATTATATAAAATTTATGTAATAAATACCAACTGAGCTACAAGCCAGTTGCAACTTGGATTTTATTATACTAACATTTATTGATCTATAAAACTGCATACCCTAAAATTTTCAAAATACTCAAAAAAACCTTTCAATTGTGGCGATTTTTTTTTATATTTGAAAATTTTCTTGTGATTATTTATTAATAATGGCGGGGGGGGGATTTTATGTAACATTTATTAACTGAGACTTTTCGATTTTTTTTTAGTTCTACTCTGCTGCACTTTGTACTAAAGATTTAATATAGCCATATACAAATTCAAAAGTCGAGCTTAACTGGTCTCTTGCTAATTTTGTGAACTTAAAAAAAATATATATTAATCAAGTTCGTTGAAAAATGAAGGCCCCAGTGAGCCACTATATCGATAAATTGAAGCCATTGATATATGTAACTACTGTGTTTTTCTTTGGTAGGATGTGGTCGAATCTAAGGGAATTTGCATTGTCTGTGTGTGTGAGTGTATTCAATCCTGAGTTTTGCCCTCTCGTTCGCGCACTCTGGGCAACGTAGGCAACCCATGTGCGAGATGCGGTAACCAATCCGAGTAGAGCCTTGGGTCATGGCAGAAATGGAGGGAGTTTCGGTGCGGCCACTCCGATTTATTCGGCTCACCAGTAGGTTTGGCTGAATGCGGGAGCAAGCGGCTCGCTGTATAAACGTGTATTCGGTTGCGAAACCACCTCCGTCCCAGCAATGGCTTATGCGCTGGGGTTGGGACCCGTCAAGTAAAAACAGGCTCCAATGGCACGACCACGGCAAACGTTTAAAGGACTAATGGGGAACGTGGCTCTGCCCGGTTGGTTGATGCCCTCGTAAGGAGAAAAGCGACAAGCGGACTGGGTACATGGAGTATGCAGTACTAACTAGGTTCAAGCATTAAAATATCCATCAAGCTACGTGGCTGGCTTCAGATCGAAAAAACGAGAAACCAAATCGATCATTTTGTGATAGGCGGATGGCATCTTTCCAGTGTTTTAGACGTACGTACACTCCGAGGTCCAAACATCGACTCGGACCACTTTCTTCTTGCAGCCAAGATACGCAACCGCCTTTGTGCAGCAAAAAGTGTGTGCCCAAAAATGCAAGGAAAGCTTAACGCGAAAACGTGCATTCGCTACTCGACTCTCACTCCTGCTCTCAGAGAGCATTCGTCAACAAACCGACATATGCGAGCAGTCGAACCACATTTCTCGCTTATTTAGTACCGCCGCACAAGAAGTAGTCGGATTTCATCGAGCCCGAAAGAACAACTGGTTCGATGAGGGGTGTAAAGAACCTGCAGAGAAAAAATACGCCGCCTACGATCGGCCGCAACGCGAGCCATGCAGGACCGTTATGGGGAACGAAGCGAAACGTATTTGCCGCAATAAAAAGAGAGAGGCCGAAACCGTGAGTGCGATGCTGGCCGACAGGAAGAACGCCCGAAAATTTTACCAGAGAGTTAGACGACTTACGGAAGTACCAGGGCGAGGACCGATGTCCAGAACGTACTTAAATTATATAGGGAATACTTCACCCTATTGGGTGGTAGCAGCACAGAAACTCATGGAGAAGACGAGCCTGAGCCCCCAGTCGATGATGATGGAGTCGATGTTCCGCCACCTGACTATGACGAGGTACGAATATAAATAGCGAGCTCGAAAAACAACAAAGCTGCAGGAGCTGATAGCCTGCCAGCTGAGCTATTCAAGTACGGCGGCGAGGTGTTGATAGGGTGCATGCATCATTACTTATAATATGGTCAGATGAACGCATCCATCACACACAAGAAAGCCATTCGCGCCAACTACCACGGGATCAGCCTTCTAAGCATAGGAAATAAGGTCTTATCAAGCGTATTGTTTCAATGAACTGATTGGGCCTTATATCATTGTGGTTTTAGACCTGGAAATCCATCATCGATCAGGTATTCACAATATACCAAATATTGGAGAAGACCCGCGAGAAAAGTATCGAAATTTACTCGCATTGAGTTTGTATGACAGCGTGACTTATGGAGTGTGGTTTTCGTACGTGGAGAGAGGACTTTACTTTTGAATTACGTACACAGTCCAAAGCAGCACTTGTTGGAAATAGTGATTCTGCGTTGGATTTCCATGCTGACATTTGTGTTATTGGTGTTAATGCTGGTTCCCAAGTAAACGAAATTATCTACTTTCTCGAAAGTATAACTGTCAACAATGACGTGTGTGCCAAGGCGCGAGTGAGCTGAATTTTTGTTTGATGACAGGAGATACTTCGCCTTGTCCTCGTTTAGCACCAGACCCATTCGCTTTACATAGATGTCATCGCCATACGCTAGCAATTGCACGCTCTTGTAATAAATTGTTTCTGAACGGTNACAGGAGATACTTCGTCTTGTCCTCGTTTAGCACCAGACCCATTCGCTTTACATAGATGTCATCGGCATACGCTAGCAATTGCACGCTCTTGTAATAAATTGTTTCTGAACGGTTCAGTTCTGAGAGATCTTTTCCAATTCTGACGAAGCTGGTGGTATTGCTCATCGTAATTTTACACAGCCGTATCAGTTTCGCGTGGATACCAAATTATAATCAATTAAATTTAAGAAAGCATAAATTGAATTTTAGGAAATGTACAGTGAATTTTAGAATTTTCTACAAAAATATTGCAGGAACCAGCTTTTTTTTTTGTTTTTCCAAACCGGTTTCCACCGGTTTATTTGAATATCTACAGGCGCTTTTTATGAAATCTTAATTTTTCGAATATCGATTAAACCGGATTTTTTATCGAACAAACCGTTTTTTTTATTTCATACAAATCTTGACTGGTCAATGTTTTGAGTTTCTCGAAGTTTTCAAGGCATTTTTCAGATTATGGGAAACCCCTAAAAAGTTTTAAAATTATATCCTAGGTTATTTGGGGATAACAGTGTGTCACAGTCGGTAAACGAAGGGAGTGTTAAACGAGCAGCGAACGAAGTCACACGTACGAGAGCAAGGCGTACTCTGAAAGAAGCACTTTTACTATATACAATTTAATCTTTTATCAATATACTTTATTGTTTCCATTCAACTTAACTATATCTGTTAATTCTATGACTTATTAATACACGTGGCATTTATTCGTTGTAAATCAACCACCGGGTGTCCTGGCCTTTTACAAGTGCATATACATTAGGGTGGTCCAAAAAGAGTAAAGTCGAAACTTTATTGCTCTCACCCCTTAGAATGGTTCTATATCGAAAAAAAGTATACCCCTANCTTTATTGTTTCCATTCAACTTAACTATATCTGTTAATTCTATGACTTATAAATACACGTGGCATTTATTCGTTGTAAATCAACCACCGGGTGTCCTGGCCTTTTACAAGTGCATATACATTAGGGTGGTCCAAAAACAGTAAAGTCGAAACTTTATTGCTCTCACCCCTTAGAATTGTTCTATATCGAAAAAAAAGTATACCCCTCTTTTTACCTCGCTTTTATTAGCTCTGGATGTAACTATGTAATATTGATGCGCCTAAAAGATGCAGCGATTTCCATTCTCAGGTTACATACCTGATAACAGTACGAATGGCAATTGCTTTAAATAATAGCGTTACAGGTTGTAATAATTTAGTTAATTAATAATTATTATATTACTTCAGAGTATTTTAAAAATATTATTTCTAAAAATATATTGTTCTTAAAAGGCCGTAAAAGAAATTTTATTTTGTGGCACTTTCATCGTCTTTTTGGCATTTTGAAATTTTGAAATTCCATCCCTGGTTTAGTGATACTGAAAGACATTGCTGACTTCGAATCGATTATAGTCAATGTGGTTACGGTTATGGCAATGGTTATGGCTATGGCGTTGTGGTATGTCACCACCATGGTTGCCGCAATTGGTAACTTTCTACCAAAACTGGTAACTTTTAAACGGTTTGGTAACTTGGTAACGTTTATTTCATTTTGGTAACTTTTGCAACTAAACATCTATTTGCATTACTAGAAAAAAATTAATTATATTTTGAATGTGCGTAATTATAAAAACCCTTCGAGTTTCAGTGGCAGCACTACTGACACTTCTACAAAATTACTTCGAATAAATTAGAGTCATCTCATATTCGAATACTGGAAATATTTGAATTACAGTGGCAGCAGCCAGGGCTGAACTTCTAAAACAACTTTCGAATTTTTGCGATAAATTTTGAATTCTACCCTCTCACATTTTAAAACTGGTCATATGGCAATTTTTGGTAAGGTCCATAAATCGTTTTGATTATTCCGGCAAAAAAAATGCGCGTTCTTTATACCAGACCCACCCACCGACATATATTTCGTCGTGCAGTAAATTATGAAAAACCGAAAAAATAGCAAAAAAATTAGAAATTTTCGCAATTTACTCGAAATTTTGTACGAGTCAAACGGACGGTTAAAAGCACCCTCCACTTTTTATGTGTGCCGGTGCTATTATCCCGTGAGTCGCAGGTACAAATATCGGCACATTCCGAACGAAAAATTACACTGAAAATGGCATAACGCCGAAATCGGGTTGTCTCCAAACCAAATTTTACAAGGGATGATGGAAAATCGTTCCACATTATACCATACTCCTACCCTGTCGGAAACACCAACAACGAAAATGAGAATAACGGCACTTGCAGTAATTAATTGATAGAAAAATATTTTCTAATAAAAAAAATTATTACAATTGTCAATAGCATTTTCAATCTTGATAATTTATCAAGAAAGTAGATTTAAACTTCTGTGCTAGAACTGGGAGTTCTTGATAAATAATAAAAAAATTTACAAATTATAAAAATATTGAATTTAATGAAGTGCACAGAATCGGGCTGTAAGTATATACATATATTTTTTATGAAATATAGCAGTGTTATTCAGTATATTTTTTTCTCAGTGAAGAAGTGAAGATTTTGGTAGTGAAGATTTGGTAACTTTTCTTAAGAGATTTTGGTAGAAAAAAATGTTGGCGAGTGGCAACCATGGTCACCACTAATTTAACCTTCAATCATATGAACGACCAGCTACCTAACGTGCAAACCACACTGATGACCGAAAATGATAATCTAGGCTATTGCTGAATCCATGGTAGTCAGGCTTTCGTGAAAATACGATTACTGCATCCGAATTGCTACGAACGTGATAGCTTTCGTAGATTTATCGAAAAATCGGACTACGGTAGATTTAGTGATAGCCCATGTTTCAATCATACAAGGTTCGATAAACTGACAGTTGTCTCTCTCGCACCGCTCGCTTTGCAGTGGCACCGAGTTGCTTCTTTGCAAATTTACTTGGGAGAAGTTTAGCTTTGCTGTGAAATAGAAGTATAAGCTTTTGTGCAATATGTTTATTTTTATATGCATATGAAGCACATTTAACTGATGAAAACATAAATTGTTTTTAAATTGGATGTTTACAAAAATCTAATAGTAGTTTTATTTTAATTTTGAGTCCTTTTGCAGTTTTTATACAGCTAGATAGTACGTAAATTACGTAATTCACGTAGATATATTAATATTTCGTTCAATATTTCGTTTAAAATGCCAGATTTCCTGCAAAAATATTAGAATTTATAAAAGGAATTTCACTACTAATTGCCTACTTTGCGTACTTTTCGCAACAAGGGATTGCATACTTCCCCTTTTTCTGTCCTTCGTAAATGCAACCTTTTGTAAGGGAGTGTCAAACCGCGGCTGTCAATAATTATCTAACCTTGTATTATTGAATCATGGCGATAGCCCTGATTAGTCGAATTGGTATGATCGAATTAAGTTCGAGAGCGACTGAAAATGAACTACAAGTAGATAGAATGAAAAGAATCTCAAATATATTTTTTGATTTTGCATATTTACATTTTATTAGACTGAGCCACATTAAAGCGTTCTTTATACATACGTAACTCGTACACATATACCGAGTACAGGGGTTTTAATGACTATTGAATAGACACTTACATACATAACAATTAAAACTAGTACAAATCAGATGCATCGGATTCATCATCATTACAATTGTCTTCAGATGAACCGGAAACAGGAGCATCGGAATTGGAGCCAACTGGTAGTTTAGGAGCATTACTTTCATCTTCGGGCGAATTCGAAACGGGAGCATCCGAACTAGGGCCACTTGGTGCTTCAGTAGCATCCGCAGTAGTACTTTCTTCCTCAGGTGCGGGAGCATCCGAACTAGGGCCACTTGGTACTTCAGTAGCATCCGCAGTAGTACTTTCTTCCTCAGGTACGGGAGCATCCGAACTAGGGCCACTTGGTGCTTCAGTAGCATCCGCAGTAGTACTTTCTTCCTCAGGTGCGGGAGCATCCGAACTAGGGCCACTTGGTGCTTCAGTAGCATCCGCAGTAGTACTTTCTTCCTCAGGTACGGGAGCATCCGAACTAGGGCCACTTGGTGCTTCAGTAGCATCCGCAGTAGTACTTTCTTCCTCAGGTGCGGGAGCATCCGAACTAGGGCCACTTGGTGCTTCAGTAGCATCCGCAGTAGTACTTTCTTCCTCAGGTACGGGAGCATCCGAACTAGGGCCACTTGGTGCTTCAGTAGCATCCGCAGTAGTACTTTCTTCCTCAGGTGCGGGAGCATCCGAACTAGGGCCACTTGGTGCTTCAGTAGCATCCGCAGTAGTACTTTCTTCCTCAGGTACGGGAGCATCCGAACTAGGGCCACTTGGTGCTTCAGTAGCATCCGCAGTAGTACTTTCTTCCTCAGGTGCGGGAGCATCCGAACTAGGGCCACTTGGTACTTCAGTAGCATCCGCAGTAGTACTTTCTTCCTCAGGTGCGGGAGCATCCGAACTAGGGCCACTTGGTGCTTCAGTAGCATCCGCAGTAGTACTTTCTTCCTCAGGTGCGGGAGCATCCGAACTAGGGCCACTTGGTACTTCAGTAGCATCCGCAGTAGTACTTTCTTCCTCAGGTGCGGGAGCATCCGAACTAGGGCCACTTGGTGCTTCAGTAGCATCCGCAGTAGTACTTTCTTCCTCAGGTGCGGGAGCATCCGAACTAGGGCCACTTGGTACTTCAGTAGCATCCGCAGTAGTACTTTCTTCCTCAGGTGCGGGAGCATCCGAACTAGGGCCACTTGGTACTTCAGTAGCATCCGCAGTAGTACTTTCTTCCTCAGGTGCGGGAGCATCCGAACTAGGGCCACTTGGTACTTCAGTAGCATCCGCAGTAGTACTTTCTTCCTCAGGTGCGGGAGCATCCGAACTAGGGCCACTTGGTACTTCAGTAGCATCCGCAGTAGTACTTTCTTCCTCAGGTGCGGGAGCATCCGAACTAGGGCCTTCTTCAGAACCAGAAATAATAGAAAGTAGTTTTTTTAGCAGATCAATCGGTATGGCAATAGGATTGAAAATTGTTTCAATCGTATTACTATCAGATACAATGTCGCCGACGCCATCTTGAATGGAATCAATAGCATCAGCATCGGCACTCGTTATTCCGTTATCGCCGATTTTTGGCACCTGGCTAAGCGGCTCACCAATTTTCGATATCAAACGGCAAAAAACACTGGCTGTAAATTTTGAAAGTTAAAAATCGGTTAAATTGTGAATTTCTTAAGGAATATTTGCTTCTATCTGCCAACTAACTTTGCGCTGAAAGGACAATGAGTCCAAAAAAGATGAATGCCAAATGTTTGCTCATTTTGTTGCGTAATTATTTTGCGTGATTTCGAGTTGTTTTGTTTTAATGCTTGTGTGCTTTTGATAGCAGTCCTTAACTTACAGCACCTTTTATAGCAAATTAAAAAAAAAGTTAAGTTATTAGAGGTATTCACGATCCGGTGAATACTGTCTGGCATAGTGCTAGATGGGCTTATTTTGTTGTTGTTTGAACACATGAAAAAACAACAATCATGCTATTTATGCTATCTATGCACCATGCTAGACGGTATGCACCGGATCGTGAATACCGCTATTATTTAATAAGTACATAAGTACATAATAGTATGTTCTTTGGTTGACTTTACTTACATACATAGATATATGCGCAAGCGAAATAGTACAGCTGTTGTACTATTTGTAAACAAAAAAATTATACGCTTATTTAAAAATAAATGTTATGTAAATATTTTTGTAAACCACAAAATACTTTTTCGTACGTCTGAGAGTATATTTGCAGACTCAAGTGTAGTTTGGTGCGCAAAAATATTTAGAGAAATACGACATATACATACATATACATATGTATGTATGTACATATCTACATATTTTGCAAACAATATTAAACACTTTCTTATCAACCAAAGAAAACATGAAAACACTTATAAAATTATGTTATCGAACCAACACCAATTTTCGCTCTATGAAAAGGTGAAGTTAGGTCAATTTACATAATTAAACATGAACTCTGTAAAGAAAAAATCAATTGGCTAAGTCTTTAGTCTGGTACCGATCTAAGTAGAAGAACTAGTAGTCATAAATGGGCCGATGAATGGTATTGTTATTTAGGATTTTCCAACTTAATTGGCAAAACACACTTCTTAGAATAAAACTTTTGAACTTTTGGTTGAAAATTTATTCTTTTTTTGCAGTTTTCTAAAAATTTTTAAACTTGGGTTTATGTGGATTTGGTTAAAGAATGAACTGCATTTTAATTGCAATTTAAAAATATATGACCGATACTTTACATATAATCATGTTCAAAATAATAGGGACACGACATTTTGACCAGTTTTAGCTACTCTTCTTTTGTTTGCTTAATGTTTACTATTGTTTTCTTAATAAAAAGTTTGTTGTCGTAAAATATTTTAGAATTTTTCTAAAAAGTTTGAAATTCGAAGGACAACGGAGCTGTTGTATTTTAATGTCTATATCGCTGTAAAGCTCATTCAGCTCATAGTTCCATCGTCTGCGGTACACTCCGTCGCCAACGCGCGAAGGCCCGTAAATCTTCCCCAAAATCTTTCTCTCGAATACTCCACGCGCGGCATCATCGGATGTCGGATATACCAACACGGGCATGATGAGCAACTTCGACTTTCTTTCTCAATTGCCTACTCAGTTCAAAGTAGCATTTGCTGGCAAGAGCGATTCTCCATTGGATTTCGAGGCTGACATTTGTATTATTGGTGTTAATGCGAGTTCCCAAATCAACTACTTTCTCGGAATTATAACTGTTAACAGTGACGTGGGTGCCAAGGCGCGAATACGCTGACTGTTTGTTTGAAGACAGGAGCGATATTTCGTCTTATCCTTATCCAACTTGGAAAAGGCGGAATAAACTTCACAGTTCTTACTACCGAGCTCCCATCGACAGCAGAAACTTAGGGATTACAAATACAAAAACTTGATAAGTTTTAAAGAAGCCATTCTGGGGCATGGGCACGGTGACCATATTAACCAACGTAACATAAAAGACATTTTTTCAAAATGATTTGGGAATACGTACATGCAACTTGTACAATAAAAAAGTACCATACCGATGTCGTAATTTAAATCAAATATTTACCAGTTAATTATATATTATTTAATTGTGCAAGCTCCCCTTCTTGAAAAGGGCTGTAAATGGTGTTTTAACCGATTCCGAAAAATGAAACCAAATCCTTATCAAGGACTTCGCCATCCTTTGCTGCCAAAGTGCGTTTATCATAATTCATACTACACGACGAAGCCAGTACACAGTGATTCAAAATTGGATTTTAATGTTCATAATTCACTGGAGCCTTCAATTGTCAACCAATTAGATTATTATTATTATTTTTTTAACGAAAGCTTATAAAGCTAGCAAGAGACCAGTTGAGCCCGATTTTTTAAACTGCAGAATCTATATATAATTGCTCAGCTATACGACTTAGTTAGGGCGATCTAATAAGAGCTACAGAATTGAGTTATATATACATCGAATCAAAGTGCAATTTGTCACAAAAGTAAAAAGTGACAGAAAAGTCGATAGTGAGCAGCGTAATCCATTGAAAAATATTAACCAATTTTGCGTGGAATTGTGATTCGAATTCGTATTATTCATAGATTTGAAATATATTTCGCGAAAATAAAAAACACCTGGGTCTTAGGATATTACTGACAAATTTAAAGGACCTTAAATGTAGAGTTCGACCGATTAATGGGCATCGATGCCGGCATCGGTCGTTTTTGTCCGATTTAGCACTTCCTTCATCAAAGTTTGAAACTGTTTAATTAGATTTTATAGAACTTTTTTGACTTTTTTTTTTAACTTTAATATAATAAAGACTTATCGTTGATTTTTGGCAATTTTTTTCACGTATTTTCTCCCATACAAATTATGTTCGAAATTTTTTTTGTATGCAGCAACAACTTCCAAACAAAGCCGCATATTTAGGGTGTCTCTAGAAAATCTAATTAAAAAGCTGTCGAATTTTGGTAATTTTTGTATAAAGTTTGAAATTTTTTACTTACACGGTTTTTGTCGTCCTAACATCGAGAAAGAATAACAAAGTTTCTTAAGGAGGTTAATTTTACTCTCAGAGTTCTCCTCTGTGATGGATACGAGGTGAGAGAAAAAAGTTACACCACTTCCAAACAGGTGCGACAGCTAACCGAGTTTATTATTTACAATAGGGCTAAATACAAGCCAAGATGATTAAACCTCAGTCGTGCGAAGCCTGAACGCCTTAAGAAAAAGAGTTCGTTCCCTTTCAAATAACTATCTACGACGCTGTTAGACTAAATGAGAGACTTCGTGCAAGTAACCTAACCGCGTGTGTTGCAATCAAAACTCCTATCAATATCTTGCGCAGTGGTTGTGTAGGACTAATGAGTTTCTTTGCTCATTTGCGTTTCACCCCTGGACGCTGTCACGCTGCTGTGTAGAAAATCAAATGCTTCCTTGATGGCAACTTCCCATGCTTAGACAGCGCAACCACAAGTTTTTGTGGATAATTCCCAACAGAGGAAGGCTTCAAAAATTCACCCGTCAATACTCGATCCGTTGGGTATCGCAGATCAAAATAGTGCACGAACGCACGTTAGACAGTCATATCGTTGACCCGCAGAGATCTTTGCCAGAGATGAAGCAACTATTCCATCACTTTCTTCGTTAACAGCAAGGATGTTTTATAGGATTGTGGCATTCAAAGAAATGACGTCGATAATTCTTCGAGAATATCCTTCCAGATCGAGGTGAATTATAGTCTGGAACAATTCTGGAATAAGACGTTCGGACGTTTGTTTTAATTTTTTTGGTCCAAAGAAATGGTATAAGGGAAAGTTTAAAGCAAAATTATGAGAACAAAATAGTAGAAAATCATACATATCGAGCCCTAACCGCCAAAATAACGTCAACGACATTTTTTCAAAATTTTCTTTTTGATGCAGAAATATTCCTAGAGCATCTAGATGCATTTCTGCATCAAAAAGAAAATTTTGAAAAAAATGTCGCTTACGTTATTTTGGCGGATGTATGTAATTCAAGGGCGGTGTATTTGCGCTCAAAATTTGTGTTCTAACTAAAGATGAGCGCGGGATATCGGTACTGATTTCATAAGCGGGACGGGACAAACCTACTTTCCTACATCTTCGGAAAATTCAGAAAATCTTCCCTAAAAACCTTATATGGAACAAGTAATTAAAAAAAAAAAGAAACAACCGACTTTAATAATCGGCCCCAAACCAAATTAGTATGGGACTACCTTTGAGGTTCCACCTTTCCGATAAAAAAAGAACTATCGGAAACGAAGCCGGTTAGTACGCACTTTTATGTGTTTTAATGAGATGAAAATGAACAGCAAAGCGAATCAGAATTACTTGAAAATGCCAGATATTTCAGTAAGACGAAAAAACGTTGGTATGGGTTCCGGGACCTAAAAATTGGCTTTCGGCATGAGCGGAATCGGGATTGTATACTTGGTCCAGTGCCCATATCTAGCGATTTTGAGAGTCAAGAAATTTCTGAAAATTTGACTTTAAAGTCTGTTAGTGTATTCTTAGTTGTATTGTGGAACGATTTTCCGTCATCCCTTGTCAAATTTGGTTTGGAGACAAACCGGTTTCGGCGTTGTGCCATCTTCAGTGTCGTTTTTCGTTCTCGACACCGAAGATGGCACAACGCCGAAACTAATAAATTTTCTTAAACATGTATGAAAATAAGTATAAAATTAATAGGTATTGTACTATGCCATTCCAAATTATTATTTTTTTTTTGGGGAATTTGAATTAAATGATTTTTTTCTGTTTTTGGTGATTATTTTTTGGGGTGTCGAGGCCTTCCTGGGAGTGGGTCCCAATATGTTTTAGGAAGAGAGCAGACAGGAGAGGAACGCACTAATTAGCCTTCCAAAAAAAAGAGCCTTAGAATACTAACAAATATCCTTATAGGAAACAGTACACTAAGACGGCATCTGTACGCCGGTTCTGCGACGTGCCAGTGGGACATTATTACATCCTCTCATCGAGTGTGGTGCGGTCTGCAGAAGACGTGAGGGCAGTCTAGGCTCCATGTGGCCACAGTTTCAGCACCTTTACTCCCTACTATCGAAAAAAAAAAATATTGGGCGTCTTCATCAAAAGTGCTTAACTCTTGATAAATTTGATAAAGTGATAAATTTATCATTTTGATAACTGAACTGTCAAACTTTGTATGGTAATCTATTTAACCAAAGTTTATCTCTTTATCTAGCGACTTTGGTGGATAAATGAATAAATTTCAGCAAAATTCAACCCTTACAGGTTGGCAGGTAGTCGCTTTCGCTACCAACACATAAAAGCAAATGAACACAATGTACGAGGTAAAAATGAAACGTAACTAGCCATATAAGTTAAATAATAAACAGTTTTATGCAATTATTTACCAAGGTGTGTTCATAAAAGAGTGCTGATAAACCGATAAATTTAAGCAATTTATCCCTTTATCATTTTATATGAAGACCTCAATTGTGAAGAGTGGAGGGTACTATAGCTCACTAGGTTACTATACACAGCTTATATTAATATTTATCTATCTGCCTGTCTAACTCCTCCCAAAACTCTTCACAGTGGCCCAATACATCAGGAAATAAAGCTGTCTAGACCAGAGGTTCCCAAACTTTTTTCTCGTAGATCCCTTCAAAAAAAATTTACTGGTTGCGGTGGACACCCTGCTGATACATTTCTAAATATTCTCAAAGCTCGTAAAAAAATAAAATGTGAAAATTAGATATAACAATGTAAATTTGCATCGCGGGTGAATTCAAAAACTAAACTCAGAGTGGCCAAAATAAAAGTAAAATATTTTATTTGTGATTACGCACTTGTAGATTTAAAAAAATAGAGCTCGTAAATACATCAAAATACTCTCTCGCTCGGAGGAGTTATATTTTTTAAGAGCACTGCGAGAGCAAGCGTTATTTACATTATCTTCACCATAAACTCATCAAATGTTCGGCTCACTCATGTTTATTTGTGTTGATGGCATCATTTTTATTTTTATCGCTCCGAGTTTTAAAGTGAGGCGAAAAATATTTATCACATTTTTAAAACACAAAACTTAAAACATCAAAACGGCTAAGCTTTTTACGCCAAACTTTTAATGCAGACACTGGCAATAGAGAAAAGAACGAGTTTAAAAAAATCGATGACAAACAACCAAGCAAGCAAGAAGCACAAAAAGTGTTCCACCGTTCATCTTCTTCAAGGCAAGATGGGCAAATGGACTTGTCATTTACGCCTATCACAGTCAGGAGTTTGTGCCACATGAAGTGACCAGTCAGCAGTCCAGCAAGTTGTCTGCAGTGTCGTCTGCTTAGTGAGAGAAAAAATTAGATAGACCTTGTGAGATTGAAGGCAACATGAGTTTACCCACTTGCATCCCCTCGATGCTTTTCAGTCATTGCTGAGCGAAGTATTCACCCAGTATCTGATGGTGGCTTCAATTACCGAAGGTGGGAGAGCTAAAACTGGTTGCGGACCGAGGAATGCCTGGTCTGAGCCAACTCTGACCAAATGACCAGGTACTCCTGAGTGACGTGGCACCCAGAGTAAAAGAACCCCTTATGATCAACATCATATCTGAGTCGAGACTTGAATTGCCGAACTAGTTTGGAAGTACTTAAATAGAGGGCTGGTCAATGCCTGAAGTGCAGATTGGTTGTCACTGCAGTCAAGTAAACTCCTTCCCCTCCACTTATGTTCCACCACGTAGTCCTTGGCTTTGAGTATTGCAATTACGTTATCTTGGAAGACCGAAGCATATTCCCCTACAGAAAAGTGAAGAATTGAGTCCGGTCTCAGCGATGGAATCAAACCAGAATTCAGTCTCAGAGAACTCAACAGTATAGAATCTCTTCAACAAAGGTAATGGTGGCGTACTATCCTGTAGCATTGAAAATACACAAGTGCTTAAATCTCTGCCGCCAGCAATTTTCGCCGCGCCCCACTCATTTTCATACCAGCATCCGGTTCTTTTTAGTCTGCAGGTGGCTTTTAAGGCTTCCCCACGTATGAAATCACAAAGTGACGGTAAGTGCAGAGGTGCGTCAAGAGCACTATATACCACTCGAAAAATTTAAAGTTAAATAAAGAGGCTATCAAGCAACCATTTTGGTTCTTTACATCGAAACCAGATAAATTTTCGTGGACCCACATACAACTCATGGAC
>NW_016158427.1:36013-67258 GCF_001687245.7 Rhagoletis zephyria
AGTTCCGAATCACCTGTGGATGAAAGTACTACAGAGGTTTCTTCTAAAACACCAGCTCCGAAGCATCCGCTTCTAGTTCTACTGAGGATGATAGTACGACAGATTCTAGTTCCGAATCACCTGTGGATGAAAGTACTACCGAGGTTTATTCTGAAACACCAGCTGACTCCAGCTCCGAAGCATCCGCTTCTAGTTCAACTGAGGATGATAGTACCATAGCTTCAAGTTCCGAATCACCTGTGGATGAAAGCACTACTGAGGTTTCTTCTGAAACACCAGCTGACTCCAGCTCCGAAGCACCCGCTTCTAGTTCTACTGAGGATGATAGTACGACAGCTTCAAGTTCCGAATCACCTGTGGATGAAAGTACTACCGAGGTTTCTCCTCCAGCACCAGCTGACTCCAGGCCCAAAGGACCCGGTTTTAGGCCTGCTGAAGAGGAAAGCACCAGAAGGTCTTGGTTTTGGTGAATCGCATGGAAGGAAGAGTACTACTGAGTGTATTACGAGGCTCCCGCTTCCAGCGCTCCTAAGTATATAAATAGCAATGCGGGTACTTCAGAGACATCGACTGACTCTATTGAAGTACTAAGAGAATAAAAACCGCACATACGTATATATTTGGTCCTTTTCATAGCTCATATTTAATTATTTTGTAGTATTAGGCTGTTATTAAAGTATCTATATATCTATAAAGGTCTGTTGAGCGTATATGGCTAGTTATTATCCTCCTCAACGTACCTATCATTTCAAATATTAAGAGCAACTACGTTGGGATACCGTTGCATAAGAACTATGGATTTGTTATGGAATCTTAGCAGCCGGCTTCCGATACGAGAGGTGAAGGCAATTGGTTATAAGTGTGGAAGCATTTTGAAATTGTTGAACCCACAATTTCATTAATAGGCTTGCAGCGAAATAATTGTTTATCGAGCGCCCAAGTGCAGAAAACGCCGTACTGGTAGTTTTGTCCACCGCTGCTTGAACCAACCACAAACGACACAAGGTATAGTGAGTCCTCGGATGAACTAGTGATATGCGGCTCTGCACTAAATGTATTCCAAGCAGTGGGAGTAGGTGCCTCGCTCAGGGAAATCAAAAGCAGAATTACCGAAGCTTATCACTAGAAAGCTAGTCAGAGATGCAGCTTTTGTATAGGATAGCCAGGCAGCTTTGGAATACTTATGACCCACTTACTACCAGAGTTCTTTTAGGAATAAGCTAGGAAAATATCTACGAATTCATGGCTGTCCGCATAAGATATTGACCCAAGGGTCTATATGTCGAAAGGATCGACATTATTTTCGGCAGTTTCTACCGCTGATTCACTACTTTTTCTCCAAGTCCAGCCAGGCTCTTGCAAGGGGAAGGCTAAAATAAACCCACTTGGGTAACTATTCCTGCTGAATATTTCAAAGTGCAGCCGCCGCTTTCAAACACGTCGAAACTGTATAGACTTGGGAAACAATTTACAGAGTTCAAGAGCCGGCATATCTATCCAGAACCAAGTTTGTTTTACGAAGAGTAAAATTTTTAAGTTAGGTTAAGTTAGTGTGGCAGTCGGTGCAAGTAACCTACTCACTTAGACCTTGAACATTTATTGTGGTACCACTGCAGAACACGAGAACCTCAGTGATTATTCTTCATAGAACCACTTTGAAGCCCTTATAAAGGGTAGGATTTGCTTTATTCCCACGCCTGATTATTACGTAAGAGAGCTAAAGAAGGGCCTACCTAAAATTCTTGCTCTCCTCTTGGCCAAAGCACAAGAAGTGCTCTACGGTTTCTTCCTCTTCCTCTTCTCTGCAACCTTTACAATATTCGTGCGAGGATATTCCTAGTCTTGATGAGTGCCTGCCAGATAGTCAATGACTGGTTACACAAACCATGACCATCGCAATATCCTCTCTTGAGAGGCTGAGCAACTCTTTCGTCCTTTTCTTATCTATTTGAGGCCATAGTAGCCTGGTTGTTCTACAAGTACCCTCCTCTAGCCATGACCTGTTGGCCTCTTGGATCATATAATTTCTAAGCTCTAATTTGTAGGTTGTCATTGGTATTCCAATTATGCCTCTGTTTTCACATAGGGGGAGATTGGTACCTTTCCTGGTTAACTCATCGGCCTTGCAATTTCTTTTAATATCCCTATGTACCGGAACCCATATGAGGCTGACCTTGAATACGGAGCTAATATCATTTAGTGCTGCGATACATTTATGATTTAATGTCCGCCTGGCTCTGCGAGAAGATGTTAAGCGTAGTTTTCGTTACGGCATGCGTACTAAGGTAAGGCCTTATAAACACTGCAGTGGTGAGAAATTTGAACGGGTCCAGTCCTAGTTCCTTGAATAAAACTCCACAGCCAACCCTATTGTCTGACTTGGATCCATTGGGTAAAAATTTAATTCCTCCTTCTCCATGGTCTTGGCGTTTGCGATTCTCTTCTTGACGGGATGCTCGTCTTAAAGAGCCTTTCGTAGGTTGATTTAGGAGCGTAGTAGTCAAATCTTTGGGCATAATTACCCAGAATGAGGAGTATGAAAGTGTGGCCGTGCCGCCGATCCTTCCATAGCACCATACTGTATAGTCTGAGCGCTGAAGAGGTGGCCACGTATTCTCCTACCAAGTTTATTGCGGGTTTTAATGACCTAACTTGTTCCTCCGTCAGCTGCTTTGCTGCTGGCGGGTGCCCAATCCTAGCCAAAACCGTCCAGTTGTGGTTTTTTTTTTTTGGATTTGAAATTCGAACTCATATTTTGGTCCCACGAGTGTCGGACAATCTGTCCATCCGAGACTGGGACAGTTATTAATCTGGGTCCCCAGCCAGGCTGAACGTCAGCACGGGTCGTCTAACACCTTGTTCTAACCCAGAGCTTTTTCCAAAAGGTTAGCTCTTCCGTTACCTCAAAAGGTCACGAGCAAAAACCATTTCCATATAACTAAGCTATTGAGGGGCACATGGTACCGATTTCCGATCTTCGCATGACATTACCAGTCGGCACCCTCGTGGAAGGTTCAGCCGGATGATTTTCGCCAATCAAATTTCTAATTCAGAAATATTTTCCTAATTTCCGCTTTTAACATTTACAGTTTGTGATCTTCCATATCATGCATTCGCGGCCCTCAATCTTAATTTTTCAATCATCATATCCAAGGGCTCTTCTCATGTCCAATTACATTCTTCTCTACCAGAAATTTCCAATTAAAATAATTACTATTTATTATATAAAAGTAAAATTCAGAAAAACTATTTCATATTGATGGCTGAGTGGAAGATCGATCTATCTCGGTGGCCAGTTCGAAAACGCTCTATCTCAAAAAACTTTTCAAGAACGCCCTATCTCAGCTCCCGATATCAGCATATTTTCAATACATTTTGAAGTGAGATAGGGCGTTTTTGAACCGAATTTTGAGATAGGGTGTTTTTTCAATTAAACTCTGAAATAGGGCGTTCTTGAAAAGTTTTTTTGAGATAGAGCGCTTTCGAACTGGCTGCCGAGATAGGTCGATCTTCCACTCAGCCATCGATATGGTAATGTATGTTATTTTTTTTTTTTAATTGAGATACAAGGCAAAAGCTTGACACTAGCTTCGCAGGGTTCATGCGAAAAAAGTAAATAAATAAAATTAGAGATCTATTCGAGCAGTTTTGTGTGCGCAAGTGTTTTGTTTTTTGTCCTTGCTCCAAATATGAATGCGTATTAGGGTGGTTTAATTTTTGTAGAATGTTTTTTGAAATGAAATTTTTTGGTATCGATTGAGTGAGTTTAAATTTAGTATTGGTGTTAATTTAGTATAGGCGCTAATAGGTAGATAATAAAAGGAGCACAGAGAAATAGAGGTGTGATGTATTCTGAAACGATTTCCCGTCATTCCTTCTCAAATTTGGTTTGAACGAAAATGAAAGGAATATAAGTGCTTTACAAAGCCTGAGGAAAAGATGAATAAAACGAAGCGATATCGATATAAAAAATGATAGCGATAACAATTGTAAAAGCGTTAAATGTGTACAAAAATATCGATGAGGTTAAAAATATTTGTAACAACAAGAAGGAAAAGCGATTTAAGGTAAAAATCCATACCTATGATACTATCGATAACGAGAACAATCTCGATAACAAATTTTTACAAGAATGACATATCGGCCTTAGGATAACATTCAATATAATGAAAACGGTGTTGAAAAATACCGATAACTGCAACATCGATGATGATAATAATCAGGCGAAGAATAGAATGAGATAAGCGTACAGTACATTTTGAAATTTTTATACATCTAACATTTTACTGCCTTCTACTATTTATTTGTTCTCTATTTATCGATTTCCGTATTGTTAGAATTGCATTGCTATGTAATTTCAACAAGTTACTGACCACCCTTATATCATATGCATATTACGTAAATATCTGCCCTTGTTCAAGAAATGCCTAAGTATACAATAATACGGAATGATAGTTGTATATAAGCTTGCACCAGCCATGCAAACTTCATCAGTTGAAATCACTAACATAATCGTGTTAAACGCATTTTACCAAAGAAAACTATTAAATAAAAGAAAGGAAAACTATTAATTAAAAAAATGAAATCCTTCGTAGCAATTTGCCTTTTTGGATTGATGTTCGCCGTATGCCAAGGTAAGTTGAAAGTAAGTAAAAATTCTACAATATAAAAATAACATTTTGCGCTTCACAGCTGAGTTGGGTGGCGAATTCACACGCACTCTTATCTCATCAAATGAAACGGTAGATGTTTATGAACTAACGGATCTAGCCGACGATGCTGATGATGATGTCGAATTGGGAAACCAAAATGATGATCCTGAAGAGGAATGGGGAAACCAAAATTATGATGCTGAGGATGATGCAGAAACACAAAATGATGACGCCGAGGATGATTCGGAAAAGCAATATGATGATACCGAAGATAGTTTGGAAAAACAAAATGATGATCCCGCGCAAAGTGCCGAAAAACAAAATGATGACCCTTCGCAGCAATAATGACCCTTAAGATATATCTTAACCTTGCCTTACCCTGAGTAGAGAATAAAATAAAAAATATATAAATAAAAATTTTATTAAATTAAAAGTAAGTTTTTTCGGCATTTCTTTGGCTACTTTCGCTTTATTAACATACCAGTGACTCGAGAATGAAACAGCTCCACGGACGACTGTATTGATTGTTATCATTCGAAGAAATGCTGCTGTCCTACGCATGGTTATGAGAACGTTCCTTGATAAGGGTTGCATTCTAAACCCTGATGATGCAGAAGTTTTGAAACCTCTTCCGATGAGTGCAAATTTATCTTAAAGAGAGCAATATCGAGATAGACTTTCAGAGATTGAGGGAAAAATGAGTTTTGCCCACTTGCAGCCCGTCGATGCCTCCCAATTATTGCTTAGCCAAGTATTCACCCAGTTTCTGATGGTGGGAGACCTATAACTGGCTGTGGACCGAGAAATGCCGGGTCTGAGCCAACTCTGACCAATTGGTCAGATGTCTCATTACCAGGTGCTTCTGAGTGGCTTGATACCCAGAGTAAAGCAAGTTCGTTATGTTTACCACCATAATTTAGTCGAGACTTGCATTGCCGAACTAGTTTGAAAGTAGTTACAGTGCCTTAAGTGCAACTTGGACACGTAAACTCCTTCATAGATGTCAGAGTCCTTACGAGTCACAAAAAGAGAATCAAAAGAGGAGACATTGAAACAATATGTCGCCAAATACTGGTCCACAAAAAAGATTAAAGCTTCCGAAATATTCTATTTCGGAAAGCCCCTCACCTACCAATCAAAAACTTTAACAGCCTTGCGATATGTGTTTTCGTAAAACTCGGACGTGTTTTATTTTTGGGTGCTCCTGACTTCGCAACTCTTTCTTCGATTTTCCACTTCGTTTCCAACATTCGTAACAGCAATCCCTTGAAGGTATCGCATTGGGTAATTCAGAAAATTTTTTTTTNCTCCTGACTTCGCAACTCTTTCTTCGATTTTCCACTTCGTTTCCAACATTGGTAACAGCAATCCCTTGAAGGTATCGCATTGGGTAATTCAGAAAATTTTTTTTTATTATTTTTTCCTCGGAACCATGTTCGAAAGTTTCGTTTAGACGCCGAAATAAGTGTCAGAAAATATGAGCCCTTAATATTAATATTAAAAATGTCCGCGTCGCACTTTGCGATTTCCCATAAGAATAACAAAGGAACAATAGTTTTTCTTTGTACTTCTGATTTTTATATCTAACGAACGATACGAGTTACTGCAAAGATCTTTCAGAATTTTTGTGGAGAATTGAACGCACTAAAAAAAAAGATCTAGAGTCATTTTTCGATAAGTCAACTCGATCAAAAGTTATTCGGGGTCAAAATCGAAAGAATGGTGAATTCGTGCAAGGGCTTTGCAACACTCCGAGAATACCCCTATAGTATAGACAATAGAAAAATTTTACTGATTCGCTTTGCTTTCAAGTCATCATCAAAGCATTCACTAATCCGTTTAGATCGCAATGCATATACTATACATACATGTACCTCTTTCAATTGTCTACTGTGGTGTACTTTAATGTTACTTTGCTTTCCCAAGATTAGTGCCTAGAAGTATGCAATGTTTATTTTCATTTTAGCGCAATTCTCATGTGCAGTGTATTAGAAGAAAAATCTTACATGCAAAAAAGTTCAGTTAGCGATACATACATATCGCTAACTAATATGTAGTGAAAAGTTCTTAAGTCCATATTTTTTCTTAATTTTACTGAAGAGAATAAAAACCATTCAAGTGCATTTTCTTCCAGCACTTAAGTATTTAGGGAAAATTTTTAGTACAACATTTCTCTCTAAACGAATCGAATTCCGTAACTTTGATGAAAAGTTGTTGTATCCTTTGGGACTTTTCAGATTTTCTGGGACAATTTTGGACTTAGCAAAAGTGCGTATCACCGAATAGAAACAGTTAGAACTAAATAAGCGCACACGACTCGACGGAAGGGCAGGTTGGACGTACACAATACGCTAATGGAAAGCGCAAAAAATCGCAAACCAAATATGTATGGTGACATAAGTTTAAATTTTTTTCCAAACCTTAATAAAGTTATGTTATCATTAATAAATTGAAATAAAAAGATGCTTACTTAAGCATTATTGCGGTCGCTGAATACAAATCTGGTGGGGTATTTCAAAACTACAAAAAGGTGGATCCAAGATGGAGGACGGTTTTTTTTTAGTTCAACATTTTTGCTCGAAACTTGATATTCTTGGGGTTTACGGGGTTGCAGGATTGAAATCTTGTATTTTAAAATTTCCAATTTGTGAATCCAAGATGAAAAACTAGTTTTTTGAAATTCAACAATTTTACTCGAAACTTGAGACTTGGGGCTTTTCGGTGTTGTTGAACCCAAATCTGGTGTCAGATCTTAAAAATTCTAAATAGCGGAAATTCTAAAATCGAACGTATGTATGTACATGGCGTATGAGTAACATTCTCACCTTATCTGAGTAACTCATACGTCAAGAATGATAGAATACAAGATTGCGCCAATCGAGCTGAGAGCAACTGGCCGTGACGTCAATAAATACCAGAATGAGAGAGCAAGACGAACTCGACAAGAAAAAGAGGAAGCATCGACCAAAAGGCAGTGTTGCCAAGTTTTGACTTTGAAAAATCACCAAATTTTTATTGGTGTATTTTATGGACTATGTATGAATACATAATTTTATTGTAAGGATGCCGATTCAAAAATCAATGTTTCTTGCACAACGGTCCATTTCTTCTGGCATGATTGAAGGTGCTGCCACATATTTCTTTGTCACTTATGATTGTCGCTGTGCCATGATTTTGTTTAAATTTTTGTAAAATTGCTTACCACACTTACGATTGCTATACATTTTTCTTAAATTTATTTAAGATTTTCTAATTTGGTGTCTTCAAACTAAAAACAAAAGCACCAAAAACGCACCAAGCACAAAAGTTAAAAATTTTCGCGTTTTGAATACCCACTAAATTTGGTGCGAAAAGCATGAAGTTGGCAACAGTGAATGTAAACAAAAGTATTTTATGACGTCAGCGAATTGGGTGGATGCTGTCAAATCGACGAAGAGAGGGTTAGCGGTCCGCGAATGGCGCGACCTTTATTTTCTGGATCGTGCTCATACGCCGTGTACGTACGTTCTATGAATATATGTAAATGCAATCTCCGCATTGCCATCTTCCTTATTTTCATCGAATCCTCCATCAGCAAATATTGGAACATATCGGAGCAAGGTTTGATTTTACGTTGGAATTCATCAACCGATCATCATCTTTTTTATTAAGTATCGCCACTTAACTTAGCTACTCAAATATTAATCTAAAATATATTGTACATTCATTGTCCTAAAATATAAAGTTATTAAAAATTGTTTGTATATTTGCTAAAACTCTTATAATAAATCCTTTGAAATTCCATGCAACATTCATACGTTGTTGTTTTTTAAAATGATTCACACCTAATAATAATTAAAATCTTAATTTGTAAATTGTATTAATTGACATTTTTTTTTAATTTCAAAATTCTGCAAGTTTTTTATTTTTAGATTTTTTTATAATATATTACCTTATTAAATAACCCTATTATTTTTTATATATTAACTTTACACAGAGACCACAACCATTTTTGTAACTATAATAGGGTTTTGGGATATTGAAAAAAATAGACTTGCAAAATCTGGCAGCCCTCCTAAAAAATATTTTCGGCAGTCAACTTTCTTAAACCTTTTAAGTTTGATACCCATATTGCAATATTTAACTTATCTTATTTAATAAATTAAATTAAAATTTTCAAACATGTGGCAACCTTCACAAAAATATTTTCAGCTGTAAGCCTTCTTAAACCTCTTTTTTTGATAGCCATATTGCAATATTTACTTTATCTTTTGAATTTACTTAAACTGCATATTTCAAACAGGTGGCAACTCTCTATTTTTTTTTGCCTATATTTTAAGTTTCATGTCTAGCAATACATAGATGAAAACTGTATTCAATTCCAAGGTAACAATAATTCGAATTTATTATAATAGTTTAAATAAAAACAAGTAAAGAAGTATAAGTTCGGGCGCAACCGAATTTTATATACCCGGCGTAGGTATCAACTATCGTCATTCCAGCTTTCTTTAAACTACCTTCGCATGATAAGTAGGGGTGTTTTTACCGATTTTAACATTTTCGCGTATCCGCTGAGTTAGACTTATAGGTACAAAAGTCTCCAAAATTTCAGAAAAGTCCAAAAAACTACCGAAAAAATCGTTCTTAAAGTCCCCAAAGTTCTGCAAATACCGAAAAACTTCAACTTACGTTAAACACTCACAAAATTTCAGCAAGGTTTAAAATTTTTTAAAAAAGTACTGAATTTTTTTGGAAAAAAGTCCCAAAGATCTTGAAAATACCATAAGACTTCAATTAACGTTAAGAAATTGAGAAAAGTTTTAAAATATTCCGAAGAATATATCATTAAGTCCTAAAATTTCATTAAACTTAAAACAAAAAAACAAGGAAAAAATGTATCTAAGAGTCTCCAGAATTCTGAAAATACCGAAAGATTAAAAAAAAATTTCTGAAAAATTTAGAGAAGAGTTCAAGAATTCCTAATAGCTCGAAAAAATAGAAAAGTGCTAAAAATTTGCCGAAAATTAGATCAAAAATTTCAGAGAATTCCAAATTTATAAAAAGTCCCTTAAATTTTAGAAAAATCCAGTGTACGTTATATACTTACATATGTGACATACATATATATTTAATTGCTTATAACATTTTTCTAAAGTTGTACTAAATATCTACTTTCATGCAGTAAATAAGACGGAGTCAATTCAATTGTAGGTGGTCATCAACTGCGACCATGGTAGCACGCCGTATCATTTGTTGAAGTTTATGACCTCCTGGCCGGCGACCACCATGGGGACCTTCATATATGTCTATATCTTCAGGTTCTCGACTTCCTATTGGAGAGATGTTTTCAGTTTTATAATTAAAATGTTTTGCGAACTAATCTACTATAAAAATGGTACTTATAAATAGCTAAACCCGCCTTCGACTAGGACGACCAAAGCGAAAGCGATGAGAAATAATACGGTGAACACTTTCATCTTGCTACTTGGTGGGAAACTTTGCAAAAGGCTGACTTCACCGTAATTGTTTTAAACCCTTTTATACCATAATATTAGCTAATGGAGAACTGAAAAAGAAAATGTTATACAAGTTTATTTAATAGGTATTTTTAATGTTCTAAACGATTGATAAGTAAATCACGTTTCAGCTAAGTAAATCCGCGAGTAACTTAGATAAACGACAAGTTTGCACATATGCAGGGCCGTATCTATAATTTTTTTTACCAGGTGTGGATGCTATTGGTTATGATAGACAAAACTTCGAATATTATTTCAAGATTGCCTAAGGAACAGCAAAAATAATAGAACCACAACATTTTGACCAGTTTTGGCTATTTTTCTTTTGCTTAATTTGCTGAGTATTTAACAAAAACCATATAAATCCACATTTCATACTTTGTATAAAAATTACAATAGATCAACAAAGTTTCATCAAAATATTAGACTTTTTTTCAGAATTTTTCGAAAAATGTTCGATATGCAGTATTGGGGTATTCACAACGGTGTCGTAAGTGTCGTATCGTTGTATGTCGTAAACTTTAAACGCCTAAGAAATATATTAAGGGAGTTCGCAAAGTACCAACAAAGTCATATTATGATTTTTTGTAGTGCTAAAAAATAGTTGGTTGACGTTAAACATTTATTTAAGCTTTTAAAGTTTACGACATACAACAATACGGCACTTACGACACCGTTGTGAATTATGCATGGGTAACACTGCGCTGCGCGGCGCAATTGCGTTAACACCGTAGCCGGAGTTGCCGCACCAACACCAGTATATGGAAAGCGCCAGCGCCATTAACATCAAGCAACATATGAGGCACACACACAATTCGCCTTAACTCTTTGAAAATTTACACGTACTTTGTTTTTACTTTTGAGTGTTGAGAACGCAAATTTAAAGCTTTTACTCAAGAATGATAGAATATCGTGGCATTTACTACATTCCTAGCAATTAAATTCAGTTGGCGGTACAAGCGTTGCTCAGCGCTTATAGAAATAATAGACATGACACCACTGTATGGTGTACTGCACTGTATGACGATGGGTACTGTGGTGACACTCAGATGGCGCCGTGTTCAATTCAGTACACTGCGCTATTGCGCTGGGTTAGTGCGCTGACACCACAGGTGGCGCTGGCGTTATTGAGCTAGCGCCAAAAAAATTGCGCAATTACCCATGGCTATTGTGAATTGCTCATGTTTCATGTCCCTACAAAGCACCGTTGATTTTTCGCTTTTTCTTTTTTGTTGTTCATGTTAGGCATTTTCTTCCGTATGAAAAAAGTGGCGAGTAAGAAAGTTCACTTGCTCACAAAACATGTCATTTAAAAACTGAGCTTTATTTTTTGTCTTCGAGGAAGTCTCCATTAGTGTCGTAAGAAGCCATAAGGGTAATATTCTATACAACTACGAATAAGATATGCGGCCGCTCTGCCAATATATTCGGCACTCGAAATTCACATTTGCTCTCAGAGAGCAATCTTCAATAAACAGACTTATGCGAGCAGCGGAACCACATTTTCGGCTCATAAAGTACCGACGCCGAAGAAGTGGTCGGATTTCAGCAAGCCCGAAAGAACGACTAGTACAATAAGGAATGTCACTTAGCTGAAGAGAAAACAGATGCCGCCTACAGGGTCAGACTGCGATAGGGAACTGAAACGAAACGATAGTGCGACGAGCTTGAAATGCTGGTCAACAGGAGAAACACTCGAAAATTTTGCCAGAGAGTTAGGCGACCAACAGCATGTTTCAAGACCGGGGCCAACTCCTGTAAGGACAATCATGGCCTCGAAGTTACCTATGTACGAACCATACTTAAATACTTAACGGCGGAAATATCTTTCCATCGTACTGATTGGTAGCAGCACTGAAAGTCGATTTAAAAGCCGCTTTAGACAGCACGAAAGAAACAGATCTTTATACTGCGATGTTTGAATTTGGTATTCCCGCGAAACTAATACCACTGTGTAAAATGACGCTGAGCAATGGCGCCAGCTCCGTCAGGTTTCGTTCGATTTCTTTAAACTGCTCGGGCACAATTGTTTACTACGGCTACGCTGGCTTGGTGATGTCGTACGAATGGAAAGATACACTCCAGTTCTGAAAGTCTTCAACGTGGGACCCGGTGCTGGTAATAGAGGAAGGGGAAGGCCACTTTTGCAGTAGAAAAACCAGTTGGAGAAGGACTTGGCTTCATTTGACATTTCCAATTAGCGTCAGTTGGCACAGAAGCGAAACGATTAGCGTGCTTTGTTGGACTCGGCGTATCTATATATAAATTAAGATGGTAACATAATCATTGTCCGCCTTCGTTTGGCGATTATACTGCATCGAACACCATTAGAAAGGTATTTTTCTATAGATGCGGAAAGTTTTTATGGTTTCAAAATTGTTTAAAATTACGTCCAAAATTGTCGTTTCAAAATATCCGTATTTGTGTATAGTTGTTGTTCTAACCTGTTCAATTTGAGCTGTTTTTGTATTTTGTTTTACTTCGTATTTGAATAAATTTGTCAAGCTAATGAAATTTATCAAGTTATCGATATTTATTTGTTTATCATTATTTATAGTGTTAACGAAATTTATTGAGTTATCGTAATGCATCGAGTTCTTTCAACTTATTGAGCTATCGATATTTATTAACATACTTAAATTGGTCGATTTATCGAATCGAAGCTTATGGAGTTTTCAACATACATCGAGTTGTAGAAATCTCAAGGCTACATAAGTTCATCGAGTTATCACTGCTTATAGAATTTCAGAGTGTAACAAGTTATCGAAATTAGTCGTTAACTTTCGAACAATATGGATCTATCAAAATTAACAGAGTTCTCGAAATTTATAGAAGTATCCAAAGTTAAACGAGTTAACGATTTATATCGAGACATATACATTTTTGAGTGGCGCTGCGGTGTAGTGCTTAGCAGTTCGCGCTACCATTTCGCAGGGCCTGGGTGCAAGCCCGGTTCAACCCAACATCAAAAACTAAAGAAACAAAAAAAAAAGATGTTTTTTTCATAGCGGTCGCCCCTCGGCATGCAATGGCAAAGATCCGAGTGTATTTATGCCGTGAAATAGCCTTTCAGAATCGGCGCAAAACTATAGGTCCCCACCTTTTGTGCGACAACATCACCGCGCAAGAGAAGTTCGGCCAAACGCTAACATATGTGTAATTTTTGAGCTATCGAACTTTATCGAGCCCTCGAAACTCACAGCAATCGAAATTTATCGAAATTCGTCGAGTTATCGAATTTTGTTGAGTTATCGGACTTTTGTGTGTTTTATAAATTCATCGAATTATCGATATGTATAAAATTATTGAAATTGATCGATAAACTGGAATAAATCGGGTCAATTACAAGTCCGTCCGAAATCCTTCAAGTACCGTCAAAGATATAAAAAATTGTGGTCATGATTTAGTTTCAAAGCAGGAGATTTTACGAAAACTTTGTACCTTATAAGTTAATCGATGTGCTAAGTTCAAAATACCTCTCCAAGGCTCTTAAAAACTAGAAAAACCCTCGAGTTTCGACAGTAGCTGGCAGCTAGTATCACCTAAACGGCAACGGCGTCAATGAATAAGGATAAGCTAGTGTACAACATCGCATGTATTTGAGCGATTTAGGCGGCCAAAAACAAACTTGACAAAATTTTGAAGAAAACTTACAAAATTAGACACATTCGATAGATGATATTCCAAATAACATTTCCCAGTCCCCCTCACTTTTTTAGCTTGCACAGCGAACGCTCACCGTTGATCTATCTATCAAGTTGAGTCTATCGATGTCAAACGTTAAGCAACTTTATTTTCTTTATTTTGTTGGAAGAATTGGACGTCACTAGGCGCTCCTTCGCCTCCCTAAAGCTTCTTTTACCAGTATTCAATCTATGACCTGCCGTATATAACCTATCTAAGACAACCTGCAAGATCTCTACATGCTTCTCGAAATTATTCGAGACGATAATGATGTCGTCCAGGTAAACAAAAATATGGGTCTCTAGCTCTGGACCTATGACCGAGTCTATAAGCCTTTGTCAATTCGCAGGTGCATTATGCAACCCATATGGCATTCTCCTTAACTGGAAGAGACCCCTACCCGGCACCGTGAACGCTGTGAAGGGCCTCGACTGCTCTCCACCGGAATTTGCCAATAACCCGACTTATTGTCCAGACCAGACAAGAACCTAGCGTCCCTTAGCTTGTCTAAGGTCGCCGAACCATAAGGAAGGGGGTGGCTATCCTTCTCGTTGCATTTATTTAAAACCCTATAATCTACAAGAACCTATAAGGTCCATCCTTATTTCCACTCATAACTACAGGCGATATCCATGTCGAGCATGTCTTTATTGCCTCGTCCATACGCGACTGTATGACGGGAGACACCGGTAATAACATTGTTTGACAGGTTCGACTCCTGCCTTAACCCTAATCCTATACTCGTCAAGATGGGTTCGACCTAACCCACCTGGTATAGCCTTAAACCCTCGGGCCACTATCTCCTCTAAATCCCTAGCCTCTCTACTGCCTAGCTCGGAGTGATCTACTACGCTGCCAATGACACCTGCACCGGTTAAGAAAATACCCACCTCATCTTCATTAAATCCGGGATAATACCCGCCTTGGTCCAAAAGTCGACACCAACTATAACGCTCTGAGGCAAACCGGGAACTACGAAGCACTCCAGAAGGACGGACTTGCCCTTCACCTCAATTGGCAACGAAACCAAACCTAACACCGAAATATGGCCCCCATCCGCCAAAGTCACTTTTAAAGAGTTGGGTAAAGAAGGCGCTCTAATGCCCCAATATAAAAAAAAACATCCAAACCTAACCGACCAATCACCGTTCTCGAGGCACCAGAATTCAAAAACGCCCGAAAAATAGAACCGATGCCAGGTGGCTATTAAATACCGTGGAAAAATGTTGCTAGCTTCGAAATTATATAGTTATTCAATGCTGACGAGATGGTTAACAGATTCTGCACACACACATCGTCTGGTCCCCTAGCCATTGCTTTTAGTAAATGAAATATTCATGGAAAAATGGCCAATGAAAAATGGCTAGTGGAACTAACTTGTTATAGGCAGAACATTCTGCACAGCCATAAATGCCAAACGCACAAAGTCTCTGGTTTTTCGTGAGAAGCCTTTTCAATGCAAAAATCCACTTGGAGCTTTGCCGTTGCCTGACAATGGTGGCCGCTTTAGAAAAAATTCGACAATAATGTTGGGTTAATCGAGCCTGGGTTCTACATAGCGGTACTGAGCAGCTCGCAACAAAACTTCGCGGTTATTTTGTTCTTACTGATTTTATAAATGCTTTGTCGCTACTTCTACAAATGCAAATATGTGATCAAGTGGGTCTATTTACTGTGGATTTAATCACCGTTTACGTATATACTTGTCCCTCTTGACGTCACTCCAATAGAATTCCCGTCTAGGGCTAAAACGGGTTAGTTTAATAAAACCAGTTTCTGTTTTAAAGAATTATTGAAAAATAAATGAAATGTGCGTCATTTTACTCGTAGCAGAACTTTTCGTAGAGCCCATCGCTGATGTCAATACTAGTTTATATTTAAAACACTTTCGACAAGCTGAAATAACAATCGAAACAATTAACACAACACAGAGTTTTAAGTGGGTATTAGAAAAGCTGGTAAATATCTATTGCGGAGTTCTTTCACATGAAGTACTTGTGTACCTATGTATATTGTGAGATGCCTGACTCAAGACAGTATCCAGTTTGTAATTGTGCTGATGTATCGTGGGCCTTATAAACCAACCAAATCTCTTTGGAAATACGCTAGATTAGCTTGTCAAGAGTTCATTCAGTAATCACAGATGCCCAGGAGAGAATTGCTTCAAGAGAGTGCTAGAAATGTGTGGTCATTGAGTTTTTATTATAGAATACACCATAGATTTTCCAAAATGTGAGACCGGACCATAATTTCCAAAGGTTTTTAGTGCGTCAAATTTGAATCTGGCATTAGATTTGGCCCATCAACTCAGACTTTATCTCCCCGTAGCGGTTTTGTTTATAAAACTCGATGCGACCTTTCCCTTATAAAAGTTTTTATACATTTTGATAGAACAAATCTTATATCGGATCCAATTTCAGCCGACCAAAACCCTTCGATTTGTAGGAGATGATCTCAGAATCTAGAGCTTTGTGAAATTTTATAGGCTTATGTAGCATTCAAGGGACGAGATTTCATACAGTTGGTAACTTCCTTTCAGTAAATCTATTGAAGACCTCAAGCTAAAACGTTGGGTTTTGTGTTTGTTAAATATAAGGTTTAATCTTCAACGCCATTGCAGTTTGGATTCTTACCATTTGGAATACGAATCAATAAAAGCATCTCGAACAAAACTTGGTAAAATATACCTGCCCCCAGGAGACAAACCTCGACTGTATCTTCTTTCGTTCTGCATCTTCTACAGATATTATCATTAGGCAGAGCCAGTTTAAAGGCGTGCCAGCAGGCAATGTTCAGTTAGAACAGCCAACAGTAGCCTAGCGTTGGAAACTTCCTGAGCTTCATCTTATACGTTCTGCACATAATACTGAACACCTTGGTCCAGTCCAGTTCCAGTTCCCAGTTTAACCACTGGGAGGAAAATCGGTACCTCCTCTATCAACATCGTTTCCGACAAAGTACCCTCCTTGAAAAGTGTTGTGTGAGATAATAGCGCCTCTATTGTAGCCTGACTATCGATATAAAGATTCCTTCCTTATGGTCAATACCTTCACCTTGAAAATGCTGCAGTAGTTTGGTGCCTTATAGGATTTCCCGAGGCCAAACTCCACGCAAACGGCTACCGCCCTACGCCCAGATACCTCTGCGATCCGTCTGTATAGAAGATTGAATTTAGCTTATTAAGCAGGTGGTATCCCTTATGAAAAATATGCTATATGACAAGTCAAGTCATAAGCTATCTGTGTGTTAAACCGGTAGCAGCTCCCTTTAAAAATATTTTTTAAATAGAGCTTTCTTATACCACTTTCGTTTGATACCCATAATAAGTTATTTCGCTTAACTTTTGGAACAGGTGGCAACCCAACAGGTGCTCGCATAATTTATTGTCGTGCTGTAGATGAGTCGTAATCAGCTCAAGATTCGCTTGAGGAGAGGCTTATCTGAGGAATCTGTTGAAGATATTCGAACAGACGAAGAATCAATAGCTGCTTCTGTGCTAGAACTTGGTGAATGTGGGTGACCACCGAAGATCACCTTGATGTACATCTAATCCTCCAAGTCCGACAAATTCTAGATGTTTTCTAAGTCTACGACCTGTAGGAGGAATATTTGAAAAATTTAGCTACCAATGAAGAAAATCGATGTAGAAATAAGAAAATGATGATTGGTCAAATGAAATTGTGCAAGGATTTTTTGTATAAAATATGATCAGAAACGGGTGTTACTCATACGCCACGTACACCTGAGTAGGTAGAGAGTTTGCATCGAAAACAAGAGGTGTCAGAAATTCTTAGTTAATTTCTCAGAAACTATCAGGAGATGTATATACGGTTTATGGAGGATTTCATTTGCTTTCATTTCATTTTTCATATCTCGTATTACGATTATTCAATTGGTTCGTAAGATATATTTGAATAAGTGAAATCACTATTTTTTCAAAGCTGAATAGTTATCCATAAAAAAAAAAAAAACCCGATTTTCGGACTCACCGAGCGGTTCTACATGCTGTAAAGCAGTGTAATTATGATCTCTGAGCGAAAAAATAAAAATAATGGAATTATCATTATTTGTGATGGAAAAAAAATTATTATTTTCAAGTGAAAAAAATGAAAATCATAAAAAAAAAATTGAATGCTGATGAATAATGGTTACCGTCTGACTCAAAAATGGTGATACCATGCATCTATTTCAATTATCTAATTCTCTTAACTCAAATGAATTTGATGTTTTAAATAGGTGGCAACCCCCCTAAGCACCCTTTGCATACACATTTCGATTAATTCGCATCTTTTAATAATTCATTTGCCTTNAAATGGTGATACCATGCATCTATTTCAATTATCTAATTCTCTTAACTCAATTGAATTTGATGTTTTAAATAGGTGGCAACCCCCCTAAGCACCCTTTGCATACACATTTCGATTAATTCGCATCTTTTAATAATTCATTTGCCTGATAAAATAGTTTCAATAAAATTTTTTAACATGTGGCAACTCTAAAAAAATAATAATAACAAATAGCATATTTTTACATTTACGTTTTTTATTCATTCCATTAAAAATTACCGCTTTTTTAAATTTTAATAAAAAACAAAGGGCTTTTCTGGAATACCGTAGGGAGACTCTGTATTAAATTTTATTCCAAAATGTTTCTTCTTGTAGTTTTCTACTATGGAAATAAAAAAACGTCAAACCAACATTTTATTTCAAAGAATTTATTTTTGACATTTGTTTCCGTGAAGAGCTTACGCATGCCTATGCTCTGATTAAAATTCTATGTATAAAATTTGTTGACTTTAGTGGCTACCTGGCGGCATATAATTTAAGGAGCCGAAGCCAGACACGCGTGCACCTCGCTGGATCTTCTTACTCTGAAACCTAATGCTACAGACATTCATGTTTCGACGAGCCATGTCGAATTCGATATACCTCAGTCCGTTATGGGACGTTTCGTGGCGGAAGCTGGTGTTAAAGTCAAAAATATACATCATCGATATCAACAGACTGAGGAAGAGCTGGCAAAATATTGGCGCATGAGAGAAATCGCTTCCAGAATCAACGGGAATTATACTCGCTGGTGGAGTAAAGGGAAAATTGCGGTCCAATTTTATTTCGAAGGCTACGGCCGCTGGAGATGGATAAGCTTCGGCATCGAAATAGCAGGATTATTCTTTTTCGCTACGGAAGCCTCATTATACCATTATACCGGACGCCATCGTCCAAGCACGAAGCGGTTCTGTTGTTTGAAAACAATTGCGAAATGTAAATTCCCCATTTTGGGAGTATGTATTTGCATACATATATGCATAAATACTTACGCACATACATGAATGCATACAATCGCATTTGACGTCATTCCAGCTCTAGCAGTACCTACTCTGTTTGATTAGAAGGCAGAAAAAGAAAATGTATGTATTTTGTGAACAAATTATTTATACTCGCACATTGTAAATATGTATTGTAGATAACTCACAACGTCCTCTGTGAATAAAAAACTGTTTGATTACCATCCAAAACCATATTTTAAGTAAAAGTATGGAAACATGAATTTGCATACTAGGGTGGTGCTTAAAAATAACAATATCTAAATTTTATACGGTGCGCTTCTTTATCTTTTTCTGGAAACAGTAGACAATTTTAAATNATCTAAATTTTATACGGTGCGCTTCTTTATCTTTTTCTGGAAACAGTAGAAAATTTTAAATAAATTTTTAGCGGTCACTGCCAGGTATTGAAAAAACTATTTTTTTTTTCTTAAATCGCAAAAATTCCACATAATATTGATTTGAAATCTGATAAATTTGATATCATTTGATATGTCCTGTTATATCAGAATAGTTGGAAGAAATATTAGTAGCGTGTCGTGCACTTTGATGGCTGTTTTCTGCTTTCATCAGTTTTTTTTTTACCATTCGGAGGCTGCGTAATACTTTTGTAGTGGATAATTTTATTGCTATATATGTATATGTAATACTCATTCATATTTATTGTATACTTATTTCTTTTTTACAACGCAAACAAACCTAACTATAGATTTATAACAACATCTATAACGTTGCATATATATCAGTTTAATGCTCGCATAATTTATTGCCATGCTGTAGATGAGTCGAAATCAACCAAAGATTTTCTTGAGGAGAGTCTTATATGAGATAGTTGAGGAATCAGTAGCTGCTTCTGTGCTAGAACTTGGTGAATGTTGGTGACAACCATGAGGAGCGTGACCGCCATGGTGACCGTCATGACCGAAACCACCGAAGCGCCCTGGTTCACCACCGACGTGAGGTCCAAGTCCGCCAAATTCTGGAAGTTTTCCAAGTTTACGACCTGTAGGAGGGATATTTTGCATCTTATTGTTATAATGTTTTCGTATTCTAATACATACATTTACTTATGTACATATTTAAATAAGTGCACTCACCTTCAACAAGGATCACAGCAAAGGCGATAATAAATAGTGCGGTGAATATTTTCATCTTTCTGCTTTTTGTAAACTGAAGAATTAACCTCTCTTATATGTCTATATATGTCTATGATTTTTGTTTATAAAGAATTGAACGAACTAAATGTATAATATATATTTTATAGATAATTTAATTTTTTTACAGTATTAATGAGCATGTCACGTTTCAAGTTAATCATTATTCTGTTAGACTTTGGTAAACGACATATGTATGTTAATATCCATTCTGGATTTTTTTATATTACACACAGCTTACTGTAATATTTACACGTGGAACACGAAAGCAGGCCCAGCGCGCTAATGAAAATTTCTAATTACACACGATTTTTCGCAGTATATCTACCAGGGTGGTTGACTCGCTTTTTTTAAACCGATTTTTTTTGGGTATATATAGTCGGTATTTTGAAATCTTGATTTTTCAAATATCGAATAAATCGGATTTTTTTTATTTTATACAACAGATTGAGTTTTTTATTTAATGCAAATCTTGGTCTCTCAATAACAATAAAAATTATGAGTTTTTCGAAGTTTTCAAGGCTTTTNCGTGGAACACGAAAGCAGGCCCAGCGCGCTAATGAAAATTTCTAATTACACACGATTTTTCGCAGTATATCTACCCGGGTAGTTGACTCGGTTTCTCCAAACCGGTTGGTATATATAGTGGGTGTTTTTGAAATCTTGATTTTTTCAAATATCGAATAAACCTGATTTTTTTTATACAACAGATTGAGTTTTTTATTTAATACAAATCTTGGCCTCTCAATAACAATACAAATTCTGAGTTTTTCGAAGTTTTCAAGGATTTTTCCAGTTTGGCTTCCCTAAATAGCTTTGAAATTATATGCCAGGCTGTTTGGGGATGGACAGTATATCATACTTGATTCCAATAAATGAATGTTTGGCGCTAAAACTACTTAAGTACGAAAAAAAGTCAGAAAAAAATTAATAAAGTATAAGAAAAGCTATAAGACCTAACGTGAATTTTTCACTGATTGTTGTTTGTTTTACTTTTGATCTAAAAAAAAAAACGTTGAACTTATTTTGCTTTGCTCTTTTCTANTCCAGTTTGGCTTCCCTAAATAGCTTTGAAATTATATGCCAGGCTGTTTGGGGATGGACAGTATATCATACTTGATTCCAATAAATGAATGTTTGGCGCTAAAACTACTTAAGTACGAAAAAAAGTCAGAAAAAAATTAATAAAGTATAAAAAAAGCTATAAGACCTAACGTGAATTTTTCACTGATTGTTGTTTGTTTTACTTTTGATCTAAAAAAAAACGTTGAACTTATTTTGCTTTGCTCTTTTCTAATTAAATGCTATCTTTACTGTTAATATGTAGCTTTAATGTAATTTTTCGTCATGACTTCATACCAATATATGTATTTTAACTACGTGTAAACCATGTAAAATAAAACCGGTTTATCCGGATTTTTCTTAATTTCAAAATCGGCAGCCATTTTTTTTTAATTGCAATTTTTCGAATAACTCGAAAACCCGGTTTTGAAAAAAGACGAATAATCGAACATATACATGTATGTAAATTAGACAGTGAAAAATATTTAAAGGACTATCTTTTGTCTTGCGTCCCTTATGAAAGTTTCATTGTCGGTCACAAATAAATAATTGTGGCAAAATTTCAGCCCCCTTTTTTCAATTATCAAGTAGCGCTAGCAAAAGTAAGAATTTTGAATGAACACAATATTTTGCCGCTACTTTTTTTTTTATAAATAATTATGTATAATAAATAAAAACAAATAACCTTATTTTTTTTTAGTATAATAAGTGCAAGTTTGAATTAACTAATACCTGCGCTGAATTTTTGGCAAGTTTTTTTTTTAGTGTTTCGTTGCCAAAAATTAACGGTTGGTTCTAGCTATTTAAAACTTGCACCTGATATACTGAAATTGAATGGGTTATATTTAATTGGATGTTAAAAAAATAGAGAGAAACATTTTTTTCATTAGAAATTCCTATTTTTGCGAGCGCTAACTGAAAAATGAGAATAGAGGGCTGAAATTTCCCCACAATTATTTTTTTTTTTTGTGGCCGACAATGAAATTTTCATTTGGGACGGAAAGAAAAAAAAAACATTCGTTTAATTTGACCCAGTCTAATGCACATACATTCAGGCAGTGGCGAACGCAGGGAAAAAATAAAATTTAGATTAAAATAAATTATCTCAAACGAGAAATTTGAAAAGAAGCTTTGTTAAATACTTTTGTGTGTTAATTTTAATCTTCAATCGAAATTCCTTTATTATATCACCGAAAATAATATATAAATTTTATTTAAAAAGGGTACTTGTTGTCTCGATGTTCCAGAACATGGTTAATAAATTGAATCATACAAGTTATATATAATTCGTCTGACATTGATTTCTCTACAACAAAACCTAGATTTAAATCGCTGTTAAATAAAACTAAGTTGAATTTATGTCTGTATTGTCTGTAAGAAAATTTTCACTTTCTTTTATTATATAAATAAATAAATAAATAGTATATACATGTGTACGTACATTAGGGGGTAGCGCTTTCAAAATAAAAAAATCTATAGTTTTCCAATCGGAATTAAGAATCTTATTACATTTTAAGGTTTCTGCTAACATAATCAGGAAAAATATTAAGATTTAGCTGAGCTGGATCAATTCGATAATACCTTCAAAAATCTCTTTACTGTGATTTCATTGGAAAAATGTTTAAACTTTTCATACTTTTAAGCTTAAACTCTTCTATTATCTGGGGTGATTTTTTTGGGAGAAATATTACAAAAAATGTATGTGTGAGGAATGTCACACCAAAACCAACTCTTGCTCGGTAACATGCTGCTAATGAGAGCCCTTACACCATCTCTTCTCGCTCCAACACTAGGCGGAGGTGGCCTCTCGACTATCCATCGAATCGGTATATTGCCTTAAGCATCTCATACTTCGCAGTGAGGTGTATAGGAAGGAATCGGAGCTGGAAAATTCCCATTACTGCAGCTGCATTGCGGTTTTGCAGTTAGTTCGTCCTCGGCGACCACATGAACGTCACCTATAAGGACATAAGGCTTGATAAAGCAGGTATGAAAATATCCGATCAATTGTTGGACGAGACCCTAAGACCTAATGACCGAGGAATATTTGAGAGATCTGTAGGGGATAAAAATGTAAGCATGGCTACATAACTTGTGTGGCCGTTAAGTCGTGCTCTTCTACTTAATACCGTGTATCGTTAATATGAGTTTTCANTCTCTTTACTGTGATTTCATTGGAAAAATGTTTAAACTTTTCATACTTTTAAGCTTAAACTCTTCTATTATCTGGGGTGATTTTTTTGGGAGAAATATTACAAAAAATGTATGTGTGAGGAATGTCACACCAAAACCAACTCTTGCTCGGTAACATGCTGCTAATGAGAGCCCTTACACCATCTCTTCTCGCTCCAACACTAGGCGGAGGTGGCCTCTCGACTATCCATCGAATCGGTATATTGCCTTAAGCATCTCATACTTCGCAGTGAGGTGTATAGGAAGGAATCGGAGCTGGAGAATTCCCATTGCTGCAGCTGCATTGCGGTTTTGCAGTTAGTTCGTCCTCGGCGACCACATGAACGTCACCTATAAGGACATAAGGCTTGATAAAGCAGGTATGAAAATATCCGATCAATTGTTGGACGAGACCCTAAGACCTAATGACCGAGGAATATTTGAGAGATCTGTAGGGGATAAAAATGTAAGCATTGGCTACATAACTTGTGTAGCCGTTAAGTCGTGCTCTTCTACTTAATACCGTGTATCGTTAATATGAGTTTTCTTCATATTTGTCTAGTTCTAGTTAAATCCATTTCGGCTGTTTGAACAGAGTGTGTGCTAACGAAAAATTCAAATGAATTCGGTGCTTTTTCAATCTGTTATTTATATTTGTCTTTCTGATAATCCAGCTTTAAAAAATATTTACTTAAAAATGTTTTCTTCTTTTCCATTAAGTGAATTCACAGTATAAAAGAGTTTCAAATTAAAATAAATCATCATTTCGCAAAAGTTTCACTGTGAAGCCAGATGATGAAAGTATTTACGGCACTATCACTTTTTGCGCTCGCCGCCGTTTTCGTAGAAGGTGACTTATTAGACGTCCAATTCTTGAAAATATTTCACATATTTAATCAGTAAATATTTTTAATAGGACACAATTTGCGACCTAAACGATCTCATAGTTTTGGCAATTCACCAGGATTTGATGGTCCCCCAAAATTTGAAGACCCTTCGGCACATGGCGGCTTAGGCGACTTACCAGGATTGGATGCTCCACCACGATTCGGACCTCCTGGTGGTCCATCTAAGTTCGGACCTCGTCGTGATCTACCTCAGTTTGGACCTCCTGGTGGTCCATCTAAGTTCGGACCTCGTGGTGATCTACCTCAGTTTGGACCTCCTGGTGGTCCATCTAGGTTCGGACCTCGTGGTGATCTACCTCAGTTTGGACGTCCTGCTGGTGGCAATGTCTCATCTTCAACTGCTTCCTCAACCGCCGCTCCATCCTCAACCACCGCTTCATCAACTGCTTCCTCAATTATCTCTTCCACAACCGCCGCTTCATCCTCAGCCGCCTCAGACCCAACTGTCGACCCTGAAGCTCCTTCATCAGCACTCGCGCAATCGTGTTTCGATGATGCTCTGACTGCCGCTTGCAATTTATTGGTAGCATAAATAAGTATGTAATTGTTTGCTCGGAGCAGATTTTGAATAACTTTTGGAACTCAGTATGTGAAATAAAACATTTCAGCTAATTAAAATAGCTTGAACCTATTGAAGACCAATTTTATTCTTTCATTACTTTTTGACTTCAAGATGTGTACATAGAAGGGATTGAATTGACGAGTGGAGCCGAAAACTACGCTGGTGACGTTTATAGTTTATAGTTCNGTCCATCTAGGTTCGGACCTCGTGGTGATCTACCTCAGTTTGGACGTCCTGCTGGTGGCAATGTCTCATCTTCAACTGCTTCCTCAACCGCCGCTCCATCCTCAACCACCGCTTCATCAACTGCTTCCTCAATTATCTCTTCCACAACCGCCGCTTCATCCTCAGCCGCCTCAGACCCAACTGTCGACCCTGAAGCTCCTTCATCAGCACTCGCGCAATCGTGTTTCGATGATGCTCTGACTGCCGCTTGCAATTTATTGGTAGCATAAATAAGTATGTAATTGTTTGCTCGGAGCAGATTTTGAATAACTTTTGGAACTCAGTATGTGAAATAAAACATTCCAGCTAATTAAAATAGCTTGAACCTATTGAAGACCAATTTTATTCTTTCATTACTTTTTGACTTCAAGATGTGTACATAGAAGGGATTGAATTGACGAGTGGAGCCGAAAACTACGTCACCAGCTTTATAGTTCAATGCAGTCGTATGATAGAGAGTGTTCCTGTCTAAAACCACGTTTGGTATTGAACGGCTCGGACAGGCCTTTTCCAATTCTGACGGAGCTGGTGGTGTTGCTCAACATACTTTTACATAGCCGTATTAGTCACCTGAAATTCTTCTAAATACCCAACTTTTTGCTCTCTTTATTAAGGAAAATGGAACTCCCTAGAATCCCTATGTTGTGGGGATTATGCAGCGGCGTAATGTCATGCAGAGTTTTTCTCTCGGCTTCGATGACGCACCATAGATGGCGCTTCATAGAGGGCGATGCTCAAAACTCATTTTGCGAAAGTTGGTGTTTAANGCTTGATAAAGCAGGTATGAAAATATCCGATCAATTGTTGGACGAGACCCTAAGACCTAATGACCGAGGAATATTTGAGAGATCTGTAGGGGATAAAAATGTAAGCATGGCTACATAACTTGTGTGGCCGTTAAGTCGTGCTCTTCTACTTAATACCGTGTATCGTTAATATGAGTTTTCATCATATTTGTCTAGTTCTAGTTAAATCCATTTCGGCTGTTTGAACAGAGTGTGTGCTAACGAAAAATTCAAATGAATTCGGTGCTTTTTCAATCTGTTATTTATATTTGTCTTTCTGATAATCCAGCTTTAAAAAATATTTACTTAAAAATGTTTTCTTCTTTTCCATTAAGTGAATTCACAGTATAAAAGAGTTTCAAATTAAAATAAATCATCATTTCGCAAAAGTTTCACTGTGAAGCCAGATGATGAAAGTATTTACGGCACTATCACTTTTTGCGCTCGCCGCCGTTTTCGTAGAAGGTGACTTATTAGACGTCCAATTCTTGAAAATATTTCACATATTTAATCAGTAAATATTTTTAATAGGACACAATTTGCGACCTAAACGATCTCATAGTTTTGGCAATTCACCAGGATTTGATGGTCCACCAAAATTTGAAGACCCTTCGGCACATGGCGGCTTAGGCGACTTACCAGGATTGGATGCTCCACCACGATTCGGACCTCCTGGTGGTCCATCTAAGTTCGGACCTCGTCGTGATCTACCTCAGTTTGGACCTCCTGGTGGTCCATCTAAGTTCGGACCTCGTGGTGATCTACCTCAGTTTAGACCTCCTGGTCGTCCATCTAGGTTCGGACCTCGTGGTGATCTACCTCAGTTTGGACGTCCTGCTGGTGGCAATGTCTCATCTTCAACTGCTTCCTCAACCGCCGCTCCATCCTCAACCACCGCTTCATCAACTGCTTCCTCAATTATCTCTTCCACAACCGCCGCTTCATCCTCAGCCGCCTCAGACCCAACTGTCGACCCTGAAGCTCCTTCATCAGCACTCGCGCAATCGTGTTTCGATGAGGCTCTGACTGCCGCTTGCAATTTATTGGTAGCATAAAAAGTATGTAATTGTTTGCTCGGAGCAGATTTTGAATAACTTTTGGAACTCAGTATGTGAAATAAAACATTCCAGCTAATTAAAATAGCTTGAACCTATTGAAGACCAATTTTATTCTTTCATTACTTTTTGACTTCAAGATGTGTACATAGAAGGGATTGAATTGACGAGTGGAGCCGAAAACTACGTCACCAGCTTTATAGTTCAATGCAGTCGTATGATAGAGAGTGTTCCTGTCTAAAACCACGTTTGGTATTGAACGGCTCGGACAGGCCTTTTCCAATTCTGACGGAGCTGGTGGTGTTGCTCAACATACTTTTACATAGCCGTATTAGTCACCTGAAATTCTTCTAAATACCCAACTTTTTGCTCTCTTTATTAAGGAAAATGGAACTCCCTAGAATCCCTATGTTGTGGGGATTATGCAGCGGCGTAATGTCATGCAGAGTTTTTCTCTCGGCTTCGATGACGCACCATAGATGGCGCTTCATAGAGGGCGATGCTCAAAACTCATTTTGCGAAAGTTGGTGTTTAAGATAAAAAAATATACACCACAGAGTCATAGCAAAGTACCAAATCTCGTGACCANAGAGTTTTTCTCTCGGCTTCGATGACGCACCATAGATGGCGCTTCATAGAGGGCGATGCTCAAAACTCATTTTGCGAAAGTTGGTGTTTAAGATAAAAAAATATACACCACAGAGTCATAGCAAAGTACCAAATCTCGTGTATAAACATTGGGTTCTTAACTACTGCCTGTTGCCGCGCACAACAACTCAAAGTGAACTTTTCATCAAGAAACGATTTTTTTCGATATCGAAATCGAGCTCATGTTTGTTATTATAGAGTGTTTTGAAATGTTTAAGGTTACTATTAGGTTAGAAGGTACTATGCTGTTGAAGAAGCAGTATGTGTTGATTGTTTTACAACTTTTCATCATTACATAATTTCATAGGTTTCTGAGATATAAGAAATAACTTGTATGTACTTAGTAAAAAAAAAATTTTTTCATGCTGAATTTTTCTTTTCGCTTTTTCCCAAAATGTTATAGCCGCAAGACTTTATATAAANAAAAAAAAAAATTTTTCATGCTGAATTTTTCTTTTCGCTTTTTTCCCAAAATGTTATAGCCGCAAGACTTTATATAAGAGTAAACTTAAAAGATTTGCACAAGCGGTTTGCGCACTTTTCAGAAAAATATGTTTTAATGTGAACTTATTAATTTTTGTCAGATACAGTCTTCCATTATTTTATCAAAAATACATACCACGTGGAAGTGTTTGGACAAAAATTCCAACTGAATGGAAGAGAATAGTAAATATCGTCTGTTTTTATTCTTTATTTCAATTCTGATAACTTTTATTCCAGACGGAACCCGTTTATAAATTAAAAATCGGGATATGTGTGTAAATGTTATTTAAAAGCCCTTCCAAAATATTGCAAAGCAAGTGAAGCCATGTGGAAGAATTTATTTCAAACCAAACCAGCGTCGAAAAGAAAGAAGCTGCAACAACAAAACAGATTTTATGAATCCGAAAAAGGTTGGTTAGAAAAACTTGCACATAATATCCTGAAAATCATTTGGATCCAAAAGTAAAAGGCATGCTTTAAGTAGAGAATTTTGAGGATACACAAACCGAATCTCAATCTTCTGAAGACGAAATAAATTGTCATCATGCAGTGTACCGTTTTCTCGTTGTTTCTTTTTGACGTAATCTTTATAGTAAAAATATGTAAACATGAATTTGCATACTAGGGTGGTCCTTAAAAATAACAATATATAAATGTTATATGGTGCGCTCCTTTATCTTTTTCTAGAAACAGAAGAAAGATATTTCCGAAAATTTAAAAAAAAAGTTAAATAAGTTTTTAGCGGTCGCTGCCAGGGATTGAAAAAATTAATTTTGTTAAATCGCAAACATTCGACATAATTTTGATTTGAAATCTGATAAATTTGATATCATATTGAAAATTATTCATATACATAAATACATACATAAACTCGTAAACTCGCTGACTTAAAGCTGGCCAAACTCGAAATTTTGTCGAAGTTTTGCGATTTGAGAAAACCACTACGACCACTAAAAATGTATTGATCTGATAGCTAATATATGTACCTATTTAAGGATCACCTCTAAATCTTTACGCGAAAGAGTTGCCACCTGTGGAACAATCAGATCCGTACCGATTTTCCGTTCGATTTTCAAAAGTGAGGTGTCAAATTGAAGGGCTCGGCCTGTAAATGTGCAATAAGGATTTATTCTTTTTGAAAAGAGTTGCCACCTTTTTAAAACTTATCTATATTCAAATTATTTAAAAAAGCTTTGTTTTTTATCTTAACTATAGGAGGGTTGCCATATATTTAAAAAATAAATTCAATTTGAAATGGGTAAGAGAAGTATGTATGTATCACCATATGGGTTCGAAACGAAATGGCTTTAAGAAGGTAGTGATTTGAAAATATTTTGAATAAGGTTTCTACCNCGAAACGAAATGGCTTTAAGAAGGTAGTGATTTGAAAATATTTTGAATAATTATTAATATTTTGCTCGAAATGTCGAATTTTGTTATGAAACATCAAAATATGAATGTTAAAAGAAAGTGTGTTAAGAAATCTTTATTTTCAACGCTAAGAACATTTTTCAGGTGATGGAAAAGGGTTGCCACCGGTTTAAATAGTTAAATTTAAAGTATTTAATAAGTTAAATGAATTATTACAATTTGAGTATCTATCTAAGGGAGTTTCAAAAAACTTTATTTCGGAACTATATTTAGTGGGGTTGCCATATTTAAAAAAAAATCCAACTCAACTTAATTTATCACTTAATTAAAATATGTATGGCAATGTTAGACAAAGGAGCCTTAGCAAGAGTTTAGCTTAAAGATACTTTTCAAGAGGGCTACCCTCTGTTTGAAAGGTTTAATTTAATGAACTATTGCAAAATTTATGTGATTTATATAAAAACTTAGTTTGAACATTTGGAACATTTGAGAAGGGCTGCTACGTGTTTAAAAATTTACATTCAAATTATTCAATAAGTTCGACGACATATTAAAGGTGTGGGTTTGAAAACTTTTTATTTCTGACCTTTATTTAGGAGGGTTGCAACGTGTTTGAACAATCAAATTCAAATTAGTTCATCTGCTATTGAAACGCACGTGTACCGCAATGTCAGGCGAAAGAGATTTAAAAAGACTTTAGTTTGAAAAGGACTTCCACCTGTTTGAAAAGACGAATTTAGTTAACGTTTACACAAGTTTTATGAAATATTTAGATATGGGTGTGAATCGAAAGAAATTTTATGAAAGCTTTAATTTGAAAATATCTTTAATTGGCTAGCCACCTTTTCCCAAAAAAAAAAACATATCAATCTAAAAGTATATGTATGTGTATTATACGAGAAGGTATTTTGTGTGTTAGTCATTCGATTTTCAGCGTTCTTTTGAATTTCAAAAATTAGAGGTCAACTTAAAGACCATAACCTGTAGATGTGCGATAAAGTTTTATTGTTTTACTTAAAATCTTTTTTATCGGTAAATGGTGATTTGAAATTTGACGAAATCCAAAATCTACCNTATGTGTATTATACGAGAAGGTATTTTGTGTGTTAGTCATTCGATTTTCAGCGTTCTTTTGAANTATTCATGTAAAAAAAGATTAATATCGATGAAGAAAACGTGATTGATTTTTAAAGTTTAAAATGTATTAAGAATTTTGAATCATAAATACTCTTTTGATATTATTATACTACGTAAATATATGTAGGCATATTTTTGAAAAATTGTCCTTCATTTTGAATCCATATTTATGGTCGTCGTACCTATGCGAGACCTCTCTTCACTAAAAAGCGGCTGCACGGATTTGGATGAAATATGGCACTGTGATCGCTTTATGACTAATATTTGGAATATTTTTTAGGTTGATTATATATTTAGGTTTTAACACCATGCGGGTTCACTTGTTATACCCGAGCGCACTTGTGCAGAAGGGTATTATAACTTTGTTCACATAACGGTCGTTTGTAACAGGCAAAACGAATCGAGATAGATATAGAGAAATGTAATGAACAGGATGAAAAGAGAAATCGATTAAGCGGTGACTGTCTGTCCGACGAACGACTGTCTGTTAACGAAACTTGGTACGTGTACTTCCTTCGGGCGTAGGACG
>NW_016158427.1:67316-67514 GCF_001687245.7 Rhagoletis zephyria
TTTATACCCGAGCGCACTTGTGCACAAGGGTATTATAATTTTGTTCACATAACACATAACGGTCGTTTGTAACAGGCAAAACGAATCGAGATAGATATAGAGAAATGTAATGAACAGGATGAAAAGAGAAATCGATTAAGCGGTGACTGTCTGTCCGACGAACGACTGTCTGTTAACGAAACTTGGTACGTGTACTTC
>NW_016158427.1:67539-67950 GCF_001687245.7 Rhagoletis zephyria
AATACTGCGATATTTTAGTAACTACTGAAGATTATTCACTCAAAATTGATATTTACAATAAGTTTTAGACGAAAAATAAGAATATTATAAATTTTTGAAAAAATGGGCGTAGCCACTTATGGTTACATGTGTATATCTTGGCAACCGCTGCACCAATTTCTTCCAAATTTGGCACAGTTATTGGCCTTGGTACAGGATACCAATTGGCCGAAAATTTTTAAAATCGGACAATAACCACGCCCACATTCCATATAACGGTAATGAAGAGAAATACTAAATCTTCGATAAATCAGTAAATGTTAAAGCTAATTTATTCTAAATTGACGCTTCCAACAATTCTTTACCAAGAAATACGTTTGTGATAAAATTTCGGAAAATGGGCGTGGCACCGCCCACTTATGATCACATATA
>NW_016158427.1:68031-98102 GCF_001687245.7 Rhagoletis zephyria
TTTTGAAAAATGGGCGTGGCACCGCCCACTTATGATCACATATATGTATGTATCTCAGTAACCGTTCTATCAATATGTACCAAACACGGTGTGGTTATTGTGCTTGCCACATAGAAGCAAAACGTTGAAATCGGACTAAAATTACGGCTTTTCATATAACGGTAAATTTCAGAAATGCTCGAAACTTCAATATTTCGAACTTTAAGGACACTGATTTACTCAAAAGTGATACACCCCGGCTTACCATGTAGCGGTAGCTTTCGGAAAGGTGAAAAACATATATTTAATACTTGCGCCGGGTATCTAATGTTCGGCTCCGCCCGAACTTAGACTTTCTTACTTGTTTTTTTTTTTAATTTTTGAAATTTTCGTTGATGTGTTTATTTTGTACGTAGAACAAAATAAAGGGTTATGCCATAAAAAACCTAGATATTGATATTTTAAGGACTACCCTAATATTGTATATGTTTGCACTTTACCTTCTGTTCAAATACAATACTTTACCTTCTGTTCAAATATAATCGCCACTCAACAATTTTAGCGATCCAATTCTCTTTAGTGGTTTCGAGAACCATGATAATGGAAAAATTTGGGAAAATATGTATGTTTCCAGGTAGCTTACCTGGTAAGAGACAGTGCCTTATCATAGCCCGGGGTTTGCATGATTGGCACCATTTTGATATGCTCTTTTTCCTGAAAGCTTTCCTCAAGTTATTTGAACTTTCTTTAGTCGTGGTTTGGGCATCATTTTTCACTCAAACTGGCTATTGTTATTCATGCTCTCATTCATGCTATTATTCATGCTTATTATTCATGATCGGAGTCCCAAAAGACACGCAGTTTTTTGTGGTTAATTCAAAATGATAACCTCTGCGCGTCTATATAAAAACCATTGAAAACTTTAAAAGCTACCGCGGGATATGTTTTGNCATGATTGGCACCATTTTGATATGCTCTTTTTCCTGAAAGCTTTCCTCAAATTATTTGAACTTTCTTTAGTCGTGGTTTGGGCAGCATTTTTCACTCAAACTGGCTATTGTTATACATGCTCTCATTCATGCTATTATTCATGCTTATTATTCATGATCGGAGTCCCAAAAGACACGCAGTTTTTTGTGGTTAATTCAAAATGATAATCTCTGCGCGTCTATATAAAAACCATTGAAAACTTTAAAAGCTACCGCGGGATATGTTTTTGTAGTGGCGGATATAAGTAGAAGCAATTAGAGCAGTGGTGTGCAGAGATAGCTTTTTCCATTGCGAGTCTGTATAAAATGTATGAGAATTTTCTTTTGCGGGATTTGTTTAGGTCAGTGATGGTCGAAACAGCGCGGGCGGGCAGAACTCTTTCAAGCACTCACACCTGCTTATTTAAATGTATGGATGCACACAGGGTAAAAGCTCTCTCTGGCCATAAAAGCTCAGTTAGTCTAGCCAGAAGCGGAACTATTTTGTTTTTGTATTTTCTTATTCAGCTCTTTGACAGTTTGCTGCCTAAAATGCCACATCNATAAAAGCTCAGTTAGTCTAGCCAGAAGCGGAACTATTTTGTTTTTGTATCTTCTTATTCAGCTCTTTGACAGTTTGCTGCCTAAAATGCCACATAAAAAAAAAAAATTATACAAAAAAATATGTCTGCGTTCATTTATTTATGAGAAATACAAAAATTGAAAATCTGGCAAGCCTGATTTTCTCAGCGCTCTTGATTTCCGTAAGGCCGAAACTTAAGAATCTAGAATCTACAGACTGTGAAGCCAGTAAAAAATAAACATATATGCAATACTTCTATATTGCTAGTACAATATATGATCGCAATGAGTCTCGATATCAAAGAAAGACAGCCTATGAAAATTTTTGTGATTGTAGAAGTATACGTGTGTATTTGTAAACTACTACATAGAATGAAATGCCGCATCATAACAGGGGCGGTGTAGGGCATTCAACAAACAAACACAAATTTGACATTATCATGTTTCCATCAAGCCGCAATGCATATCGAGCCCTAGCCGCGAAAATAAAGTAAGCGAACCTTTTTCAAAATGTAATTCTGATGCATAAATGCTCTTAAAGCACCTGCATCAAAAAACATGTTTAAACAAATATATATTATTTTAGCGGTTAGGGCTCGATATATTGACTTTCTTCGATGCTCTTCGTTCTTTAGAAATCTGAAAAATTGGAAAATAGAAGATCTTTTGCTACATAGTATAAAGGAAAGTCGACAGTGGGATTGCCAGCTATTTAAAAATTAATACCTTACATATAATACATGAAGGCATTTTTTATTAATTACATCAGATTTGCGCAGTTCATTCATTTAAAAAAATTAGGTCTCAAAGGAAACGGCTTAGCGTTCAGATGTCCAGTAAGATTTTATATTTTCGAAGAGGGTTGCCACCTATACGAAAAATTATAGGATGTAGGCTGTTCGTTCGACTAAATAGTGAGTCGTTAAATGAAAGGACTTGGCCTCCAGATGTACAATATGATTTTATTTTCTTTTAATAGAGTTGCCAGCTGTCTAAAAAATTATAAGATCCACACCGTTCGTTGTATTAAAAACATAAGATGTCAAATGAAAGGGCTTGGCCATTAGGTGTGTAATAAGGCTTTATTTATTAACAGGGTTGCCACCTGCTGCGTATATGTACTTATGTACACATTCAGCGCTTGGCGAAGCCTCGCGCATACGAGGCCGGTTATTTTACATATAAAGCGGTATGGTATTTTATATATTGGCCGAATCCAATAAAGCACGCTATTCGATTCCCATCTATGCTAATTGACGCCAATTGGAAATGCCACCTGGTATTTTTATTCTCTGCCACCACCAGCGGCCGCAACGATTTCCATGATTTTATTTTTGTTAATTTTTCATATGAATTCTTTTTGAGTATATTCTCTGATCGGATCTCTCTTTCTTTTTTTAAATATGTCGGCACTCTGATGTTGGGGAATGTACTTTGAATGTATTAGCAATATAGAAGTATTACATATATGAAAATAAATAACTTCGGTAACTTCTCAATATGATATTTACTTTGTATATTGCGTATTTGAATAAGTATATTCTCATGTATTTGAAAATAAAGCAAATGTTCTGTTTGCATTTAAATTCCTCATTAAGTAAAGTCAAGCTATAAAAAGGTCATCAAAATAAATTTAATTGCGCATATGGTGAAAACTCCGCTAGGTGTAAAGATGAAATTATTCACAATCGTTTTGCTTATTGCATTCGCCGTGGTCTTCGTGGAAGGTGAGTTGCCGAGGTTACTTGACAAAATACGTATATATATAAAATGTGCAATATATCTATTACAGCACGAAATCTGCAGGCGCCAACAAAGTTTGTAGGATATGATTTTAAAAAACCGAATGGATTCGGAAAACTTCCAGTGGGTGGAACTTCAAAACACTTTGGAGGTAATAATAAAGTTCGCCAAGTGCAAGACGCTCCAGAACATGGCGGACATCCACTGTCACCAAGAAAACCAGCTGCTTCATCGTCAACTGCCGCACCGTCAACTGCCACACCCGCAATTATTACTAGGGCCTCACCATCAGCCGGTTCCAGCTCAACTGCAGAACCTACAGTTGCCTTTTCCGCACTCGCGCAATGGTGTTACGAACAGGCTTTGACTGATTTATGCAGGTATTTGGTCGGATAATTCTTTCGAAGTTATGTGTAGGAGCGCTTTATTAGCTTTTAAAGTGTGTGGAGTATTTTAAATAAACTATAGTATTAGTTTGGTCCCCTTGTGGGAATATGCAAGTATTTTTCTCCATGTCATATGAAATATTTTAATATATTTATTGGTTGGCTGTTTGGTTGAAGTGGCGAATTTAATAACTCCAATTAGCACTTATGCATGCCGGTTTAGAACCACTAATCGCAATTTAACCTGAATGAAAGCAGCAGAAGTTAGTTATTTTTCTTAAATCAAGCATGTGTAGTTAAAGAATTTAAGAAGTTGCAGTTGGTCAATATCATTTATGTGTGTAAAACCACAGGTTTTGCCTTGAACCCTTATTCTAGTCGTACATAATGCTAGGCAATTACAGAGCAGATACTCCGCCGTTTCTTCTGGATCTGGTGAATTACAGCTAAGACAAGAAGTGTTGTGTTCCAGTCCTAGTGTTTCAGCATGGATCCCCACGGCACAGTTCCCCGTGAAAACGGGCAAACGATAGTTTGATAAGAAATTCAGTACGTTTTGCGCAATAGGTAGACCAGAGACTCCTGCGGACCCTACAGGTTTGTAGTTTTTTCCACCTACTATTATCCACCTTTTTCCAGTGTTGAAAAATTCGGCCCTTGATCTACATAGCTAGGTAGCACAAGCACCTACTCTGTCTCTGATACATCCAGAGCCGACCCATTACTGGCTACCTCGTTAGCTATCTCGTTGCCGAGAACTCTGCTGTGCCCCGGTACCCAGATTAGCCTATCAGCTAAAGTCATAAAGTTCTAGCACTTTTTGTTTATAATACTGGAGGTATTGCTTACACAGCCAAGTGCCTTGATCGCTGCCTGACTATCCGAGAAACTAGCATCGCTAGCTTATTTTGCACGCCTCTTTGATTGTAAAGACCCCTGCCTGAAAAGCGCTGGCAGAATTTGGTAATCGAATGGACTCATCGATTTGGAGGTCCGTCCCGCCACCATGCCACAATCCATTTTTGAGCCGTCCGTATAAACGGATACTTCGAAGCGTTCATCAAGAATAGAATATTTCTAGTCAGATTTTTTGCGAATGCTTGGGACGTTGAAAGAGTACAAGATAGGTCCATGTCCGTACGTAGGTTCTTTTCACACACTTCATAATAAAGAGATACATCGTTGGCAGATGATAGATGCCGTTCAATGCTTCCGTTGGACATGATTTGATCACCCTAGTAATCACAATGCAGGCTGACTTTGGTACCCTGCCTAACATTCTGCGTATACATATAGTTCATCTCTACGGCTTTCCACCGAACCAGCCAACAGTATACAATAATTAGGCGAATCGCCGTCTTTTACATCCATATCATAAGATAAGGTCGTAGGCCCCATGCATTTTTACTCGGTGCTCTGTGTTCATTTTCCAGTTTAATTTCGAAATGAGAATGACTCCCAAATACTTAGCGAAAGGGGAAAGAGAAAGAGCAGACCCATTTAAGCAAGGTAGATTAAAATTAGGAATTTGTTTCCTTGTAGTGTATAATAGTAATTTGCTCTTTGAGGGATTGAAGTTGATCCCTTAGCTATCTGTCCAAGAACCCAATTACCCTAGTGCCCTTTGAAGCATTCTGCTTATCACGTTTATGCACAATTAGGATACCGTTATCACTACATCGTCTGCATACGCGACTACTTTGACTCCTTCCCTGTTGAGCCTTTGACGAATGCTGTTTAGTACGCCACAGCAGCCGCTACAGTACTCCGCCTTGCGGAGTCCCCCATTTCGGTTATCTGATGACTTTGCTGTTGCCTAGCTTAGCGTTAACAATCCTTGTACGAAGCATGATAGAGATCCAGTTTACCAGGAAGGCCGCCAACGTATATTTATTGTTTATTTTACAGCGAAGACTCTACCTTGTGTACATAGAACCTTATGGAGCGCACGTTTATTACGGACGGATTTGTATAAGCAATATTCTCAACTTTTCTTACTAAAGTGCCAGCTGTCGAATAAGATACAAAATTTTTGATAGAAAAATTTTCTTTTTAAAGATGGCATGCCTAACTAAGTATTTTGCGTTCCAACGATTTTGTGTACAAAAATAAATCGTGAAAAAACATAAATTTGATCTCTGCAGTTTCGGTTTTGCAGAAATTTCAGAAAGCGCTGATTTCCATAGGTCTTAGGTTTTCTAAATGATTAAAGAGCTATTATTTTAGGAAAATACGCTTTCATCTAAATACTCGTCTCGTCAGCTTACCACAGAATAGTCGATAGGCAAGCCTGTCTTTGAACACAATTGATAAGGGCGGTTTGGTACCTCCTCAGGCTTAACAGGTAGCACGCTTGCTCCAGCCAGTAGCTATGAAAGTACTATTCACAAGATACATATACCTTTTGTACTAGTATAGTTTCGGAAGCTCTTATACCAGGTCATGTCAGTTCCGCAGCCTTACAAGTCGCTTCTGATGTTTCTGAACTGATGACGTAAACTTCTGCCCAAAAAATGATCGGTTAACTTCCATTCGCAGCAAAGCAATATCCTAGCTCTGCGCCCACAGCCGCCTGCTCCTATGTTCCGCCCCAAGGAGTTTTCGTGCCGCCCGTGTACCAGTGCAGTTTACACAACTCTCGACGCCTTTACAAAATGTAGCTGCTATATAATTCAATGCAGAAACTTTTCTCAAATAATCTTTTTCGCGGTATCTCATCGATGAGAAGTCAGGCTAGCGTATACTGGATGCCGGATTTCTTCATGTTCCTGGCTGATTCCTCAGCCAAAACTCTCGCTCGCGTAGTTCAAAACAGTTCTTTTTATCGGCTTCTCTATGTTTATGTACGGAGGATCCGGCTCCAAAATTACCTCCAGCTGCCATAATGCAAACCATGCGTTGAAGCTTGGGCAGTGATTATGGATCCAACCTAAGGCCCATATTACCATATAGATTTTAAAATCATCATGATAGCCCTATTTTAGTGCATTTCTCGCTTTTATTCTAAACAAACACTTTTGACCCGCTTAAGAATTTCCGCATATCGCTTATTATAACACCAGATGAATTCGCTTACTACTTTATCATGTATTTCCCGAAAGCTTTTTTTCCACGCTGTTATCTCAGCAACAACTGCCGCATATTCTGTTTCATGGACAATGCTTTCTTAGCAGCCAAACAGCAGGTAAAAAGCATAAAAGCGTCTCCCTTTGACCTACTTAGCCCCTCTACTGTTTCTTTCCTGCAATGGCCAGGCCAAAGCTCACGTGCTATCTTACAGGTCTAGATCTCTGACCACATTTGTCTGAGTNCCAGGCCAAAGCTCACGTGCTATCTTACAGGTCTAGATCTCTGACCACATCTTGTCTCAGAAAATGCACGTGTACATATTTATTTTTACATTTGTCTGAGCGCGTATTGACACCACAGATTAATCCAAACAAGCTCCCACCTTGGCCAATTCGTCTGCTCATTCTCAGGCTTCGTTTCGGTGGATGATATATGTAGCTCGGCATGCTGCCAGGCTATTTGAGTAAATTACCGCTCAATATTTCCTGGGAGAATCAGTATACAGTATTATACACGCCTTATATATGCCCAGAATTTCAGCCTAAAATATGCTGGTTTGATACCCGCACGGATCAATTGACATCAAGCTCCGCGGCATTGACCCCTGTCTCTGAAGCGCAGTCCATATTCAACCCATCAGGGTAGATACGAAGACTTTCTTATCAGCAGCTGGACCACACAATAATATTCAAGCGAAAATCCAGACTTGGTGGCTTGGCTTAAGTATATTGTTACCCTGCTTTGCCATTTTGAAATATTCTGCAGGAATCGTCCATGTGTGTAATTTACCCACTACTTCCTCTAGGATTACAATAGGAAGAAAAGATCATATGACTGATGACACTACATAATCACTTATGCTTCGTTCTATTTCATTAAATTGAAGAAATATTTCCTTCAAACTTACCTTTAATTAGTTTCTGTGTGAAAAATATATTCTATTTATATTAATTCTACGTGAGTTTCTCTATTGAGGTTGGGAGTAGGATATTCCGAGTAGATTAAAGAGTATTCAGCAGTGATCAGTAGCCCGTTTCTGTAACTTTTCTCTACCGATTATTTCTCTACTGGTAGAGAAAATACGTCACTCTCACCTACTAATATAGCAGTAGAGAACAGGGCGGCGAATTCATATCTCAATTCGCCTTGGTAGAGAATTGTTACAGAAACGAGCTTCAGATATCGATGGCCTANTCTCAATTCGCCTTGGTAGAGAATTGTTACAGAAACGAGCTACAGATATCGATGGCCTGNACCACACAATAATATTCAAGCGAAAATCCAGACTTGGTGGCTTGGCTTAAGTATATTGTTACCCTGCTTTGCCATTTTGAAATATTCTGCAGGAATCGTCCATGTGTGTAATTTACCCACTACTTCCTCTAGGATTACAATAGGAAGAAAAGATCATATGACTGATGACACTACATAATCACTTATGCTTCGTTCTATTTCATTAAATTGAAGAAATATTTCCTTCAAACTTACCTTTAATTAGTTTCTGTGTGAAAAATATATTCTATTTATATTAATTCTACGTGAGTTTCTCTATTGAGGTTGGGAGTAGGATATNCCTTCAAACTTACCTTTAATTAGTTTCTGTGTGAAAAATATATTCTATTTCTATTAATTCTACGTGAGTTTCTCTATTGAGGTTGGGTGTAGGATACTCCGAGTAGATTAAAGAGTATTCAGCAGTGATCAGTAGCCCGTTTCTGTAACTTTTCTCTACCGATTATTTCTCTACTGGTAGAGAAAATACGTCACTCTCACCTACTAATTAGCAGTAGAGAACAGGGCGGCGAATTCATATCTCAATTCGCCTTGGTAGAGAATTGTTACAGAAACGAGCTTCAGATATCGATGGCCTATCGGAAACTTTCTAATTCTCAACTGTAACGCCATAATTCTCACACAAAAGCATTAGGTTCAACATCTCGTCTTATTCAGGAAACCAATCTAAACTCAGAACTACAAAAGTTAGTCGCTTATCAGTATTGCAAATAACTAAGGTGGTGTTTAGAACAGATTAATCCCGCTCGTTCTCTATTGTGCTAACCCAGACTGGGTGCCTGGCGTTTCCATCACAGCCCTTAACAATTGCTCGTCTGATTTTCCCATAGAATTTTGTTGTTCAAAACCAGTCCTAAATATTTCACATCGCTGATAACACTACATAAATGCAACTCCACTTGGGGTTATATTCCTCATGGCCGACTGGCCTTCCTCCTGTTGAAAAGAATGATTGCAGTTTTGGTTGTGTTAATGTTAAACTCCATTTTGGCGCACCATCGTATATAAGTGCCTGCATTACATTGATGCTATGTCAAAGTCCGCCTCTATTCGGATATACTCTGTATATAGGAGGGCATGCTGGACGTTTAAGCTGGAGGGCATGCAACTAACTATTTTCTTATAGCTGAATAGAGCGCTCAAAGCCTGAAAAGCTTGCTGTGGAATTCTACTCTAACTATTGTGCTGAATGTGATACGAATTGCGCATTTTTCATAGCCTGAGAGTATGCAACGAATCCTACTCGATTTACTAGTACTTAACTACTCTCTATTGAATGGGTTTAAGAGAGCTTTTTTTTAATTTAAATTTGTGAAAAGAGTTGCCAGCTGTACAAAAATTCTTAATAAGTTAAATTAACAAGTTTAATAATAATGAGGATAGCAAATGAAATGGATTCAAATACGCTCTATTTCAAAAATATTTTTTGAAGAGGGTTGCCAACTGTTTAGAAACTCAGAATCAATTTCAGTAACAAGATGAATGTATTTCATTATTGGAGTCAAAAGCGAGTGACTTTTAAGTAAAGCCGTATCTATTTCGAAGTTATTTTTAAAAAGGATTGCCACCTACTTAGTAATTAAAAATCAATTTAATTGTAAATTAAATGCAATAGTGTAATAATGGTAGCAATGGGGAAAGGGTTAAAAAGGCTTTATTTCTAAAAAATTCTGTATAGCGTTGCCACCAACTAAAAAAATTAAAGTAATTTAATCAATAAATTAATTAAAATCTTTTAATATTTATTTGTGCATTGATAGATGCCAATCGGAAAGNAAAAATTAAAGTAATTTAATCAATAAATTAATTAAAATCTTTTAATATTTTAAAATTAAAATTTAATTAATTAATTAATTAATTAATTTAATTAAATTTTAAAATTAAATTTACGTGGCCTTGGTTTCTTGATTTATATAATTAAAGAGAGTTGCCACCGGCTGATTAACTCTAAATGAATGTAATTGGCAAGTTAAAAGAAACATCATAATAAGGGTGTTGAACGAGAGGAAGTAAGCATTATTTATCAAATGTTTTTAAAAAGGGTTGCCACTAGTTTAAAGTTACAGTTACATTTAATGAAACATTACAATTAAGCTAAAGAAGTGAAAGGGAGCTTTTTATGCAATTTTTTTTAAGTCAAGTTTTACTTATGTTGATTTCGTTTCTTCCAAAAAATGTTGCCCTCCTACGCGTAGCTAAGGTGCAAAATGCGTTACACTCAACCCTGTAAAAGGGCATGTGTTTGCCCTCTTATCCTTGTATGATGCACGAATTTCATAATATTGTTCTTTTAAGCTACCAGCTGGTTTTCAGGGCAACCTTCTCCCCTCGAAAAGCTTCAAAAAGCTTTTTTGACTTACAAGAGTGTGAAATTTTAAGAAACGAACACGAAAAGAGGCCACATTCTTTGGTAGAAACGAAAACACCATTATTGAATTAATTTTAATTGTGTTAAACGAAATTATTTTGAAACCCTTTTATAAAAGAGTTGGCATATTTCCAAAATTTATGTAAGCCTACTTTTTCTGTTTATGGTAAATAAAACGTAAATTAAGTTAAAATTTGCCGGAAACGTTTTCCAATTCCTCAGATATAATTTGTATCCTAGAATTCCCAGGAAAGGGAAATATCGAGACTGGCTCAAATAAGATACGTGCAGGAACATAAACTGCACCAAATTTCCAGTATATGTAAGTATGTATGTACATTAGAGTGGTCCAAAAAAATAAAGTCGGAATTTTAATGCCGGCACACCCTAGGATTGATCTATATCGAAAAAAATTAACCCCTATTTTTTTATTTTGAAATCAAAAAATATTTAGGGAGTGCTCAAAGCGCTCAAAGTTTTCCATTTATTTTATATGGAGAAAAAACAATTTTTCGTAGAAATGGTATAAAACTCTTAAAAATCAATATTTTTCGACCGGAAAACTGTGGTTCTCTTCAGGAGACTTACAGTATTAATATCCAATTGTTTATTTAACCATTTTTTATGATTCAAGATTTTTTATTGGTCCCCCCATTGCATTTTCTAAGGGCTTTGGAGGACCTGTAAAATATAGTTATCATGAAAAAATTGTTAAAGAAACAATTGAGTATTATTACTGGGAATCTCCTGAAGATAAGTAAAGTTTTCCGACCGAAAAATTTTGATTTTCAAGAATTCTACGNCCGAAAAATATTGATTTTCAAGAATTCTACGCTATTTCTACGAAAAGTTGTTTTTTCTCCATATCAAATACATGGAAAACTTTGAGCGCTTTGAGCACTACCTAAATTATTTTTTATTTCAAAATAAAAAAAAAATATGGGTATATTGTTTTTCAGTATATAACAATCCTAGGGGGTGGCGGCATTAAAAATCCGGCGAGCGGAAGTGGTGACATACGAAGTAGCAGCTAAAACTTAAATGGATACTGCTAAGACTTTGTTGCTTTTTTCAATTCAAGTTTTGCTGTTGATACAGTGCTTTTGTGAGTTTTTTTTTCAGTTTGCGATTCTATTTGGGGATGAAGCGATACCGTGCAGGAACCGATACTTTTACTTGGAAGTAGTAACGATAGAAAGTATCGATACCTGAAAAATATCGGATCTAAAGTATTGATACCTACTGATATTGATACCTTTGGCTATGAAGGGTTTCCTTATGAACTAAATAAGTTAAATTTTTTTTTATGTCATAAGTTAACTATCTGGGAATCCTAAACTCCAAACTTAATGTATAATGATGAATGGTATTTAACACAGAAAACTCACTAGAAAAGTATACAAGAATGCTAGTCTCGTTTAAGAAAAAAATTTGCTCATAAAATTTTTCTGAGAAAAAGTGTTCTTTTGTTGTACTTCCTAGAAATAGAAGTTTTTCCAAAGATTTTAGGGCAGTGGAAATGTACTATTATGTACAAAAATTAAATTTAAAGAAATAAAATAAAATAAAATAAATTCTTTAAAAGCATTTTAAATATGCATTAAAGATTTTTTAGTGTCTAGATACCGCGAACTAGCATCAAATTTTCTATTTGACATCTACCTCTCTCCAGACTAGATGCGAAGAGTGCGTTTAAATTTTCGGGAATATTTGAGTTTTTTTCAAGAAGTTTTTTTTGTTTTTAATCACATCTTTGTATCCTACTCTTTTTCCTCTTCGTTTATTTTCTTCAAATTGGCCTTAGTATAGGGTTCGATACGCAGTACTTGGTTCAAAAGTATCGATGCCAAAATTTCTTGGTATCGATCGAAAAGTATCGAGTACTTTTACTTGTATTTACTCGTGTCGTTTCATCCCTAATTATACTTATTTTTTAATATAAACCTGCGCAATAGCAAATCTATTTGTTTTATGAATTGATAGCAAATGATTCAAATAAATACGAGTGTATTATTGTTTATACAGCTCTTCCGTTAGAGAACTAATGCTATAAAAGGCCAATGAAATTATTTTTAAGTTAGCATTTAGCAAAGCTTCACACAAAGTAGAAAAATGAAAGTATTCAACGCACTTTTCCTTATCGCCTTCGCTGTTGCCCTTGTTGAAGGTAAGTTGACTGACAGCAAATTAAGATTTTATTAATAGATAAATAATTAATAACATTCTTACAGGACGTGCATTTTTTGGACTTTTAGGATATGGAGGACCTTTAAGAATTGGTTTGGGAGGATTCCTAGGTGGATTCGGTGGACCTGGTGGTCGACCCGGTTGTGGCCGCCATCCACTTCCGCCACCACCTCCACCAAGTAACTCTACCACAGAAGCTGCTGTTTCTTCTTCAACTTCCTCTTCAGTAGTATCAAACCCTACTGTTGTATAGAGATATTTCCTTCGCGAGGTTTAAAAGTAATGTTTTCATTACTTTGCGGTGCTTTCTGATTAAATGTTTGAAAATTGAATGTAAAAATAAATACTTACATATAATTTTTCGAAAAAAAAATCTATGAATACCGTTACCGGGAAAATAATATGGACGGGAGGATTTTTTACATATAAAGAAAGAGATGAGCGCAGGAAGCTTGATATGTTGTACAGCAAAGATGCAGCTAGGAAAAAGGGATCCACTACCAAAGCCTTTGAATCGAAACGCGCTTTTCATGAAGAATTTGTATAGCTACAAAGCCTACGCTCTGCCACTCGACAAGACAATTGTCCCCCAAGTCCACTTGCAGGTCGCGACGCTTTTTCCTTACTTACTTGCCACTGAACCATTTACACGCGGACTGGGCGATGCTACGCAGGCGATTGGGCAATCGTTTGAAGCACCTTCGATGATCCTTTCCCCATCCCCAGTTGGGCTATGTTTATCTAATCAAATCACTGGAAGTAGATGGCGTCTTCCCAGTTCATCTCTTGCCCATATTCAGCCCTTTTTAATATCGCTGCTCGGGTGTGCTATGCTTGTCGACCGCTACAATGGCAAGAAAAGGCAATGGGATGCATCACCAAGATGGGAAAATAGCAGAGCAGCTAAAATCAGACGGACCCATCAGCCTAATGTAATGAAGGCTTGAACGCTGACGTTTAGAAGACTTACATAGCCGATTTCTGCAGAGAAGTAAAAATGGCAAATATCTGAGAGCTATTCTTAATGACAAACTCACAAACAATCCGAAAGGCCAAAGCATCCATTTTGGGTGCATGCTACGATTTTCAAAATCATTCGCCTAATGGATAAAGACAGAAGTGAAGTCCAAGTCAGTTTGCGGAGGCATCGATGGTGCGACCAGAACAACACCAACCGCTAGGAGCTTCTAAACCTACCCTTTTGCGTATTGAGAAGCAAGATTCATCTGGGGGAAAAAATGTAGGACTAAAAGCGTGGCGGCCGCTGTAGTGGTAAGCAGTGCGCGCTGGGTTCAAAGCCCTGGTAAAACCACATCGCAAAGAATATATAAAAAAGTATTTTCTTAACAGCGGTCGCCCCTCGGCAGTCAATGGCTAACCACCGTTGTATATCTGTCATGAAAAACAGCTTCTCATAAAAATACAATCGCCGATGGAGGAAGCGCACCGAACAGACGCAAAAACAAAGTACCTGTATTTGGCCGTTTTTCTAGATCAAGTCATTTATGGTTTCTAAGGTGAAAAACAAACCCTTAACAACCGCCATTTTGAATCAGTCAAAAGAATATTACATTGGGATTTTCCAAACTTCATTAGACTTCGTATCTAACAGCTGTATTAATCTCATGAGAATCTTCTATTTTAACAAGATGTCTTGTAGGCAGATTTTATTTGTATTATCCACTTTTTCCTAATGACAACAACAGTTTTTTTGCAATCCCCAAAAATTATATATTTTCACATTCGATCGTTTGACATGGTAGCGACGATAGCATCGAAAATGTTAAAAAAGGGGGAAAACCCCAGATTTTAGATTTAGTGAAAAAAGTTTATTTAATACGTGCCGAACATATAAATACTTCTTCACTTATTTTTATATTAGTTTTGTTGTCGTCTTTTAATTAAATTTTCTATTAATTTTTATATTTTACTAGCTGTACCCTGCCACGCTTTGCTGTGGCATATTCCTGTTACATGGACGATAATTTAATAACGAAACAAAGCATACATTTCATATGAGTTTGATTTTGTAATAAGTAATTGTGTGCACACATCATATCAAGGATATTTGGTTTGCCGGCATAGGTACACGCAACATCTGAGAAGCAATCCGCATCTAAGTCTAAACCATACTTTTCCCAAGGTTGGCCTTGAGCATTATTGAGTCCTGGTGAAAGAGCAGACCAGCTCAAGCAACGACTGCTGTCAATGCCACTATTATTTAGTTGAAAGACATCCCTGTTCTTCGCAGCAAGAATAGCTCGTTCACTAAGCCAGTTCCTATAATTAATTTTCTTAATAAAAAAACATTTTTTCGATCAGTTCTCCTTTCTATATTTATAAGTTGAAATTATCAAGCAATAAAATTCGTCTTAATCTCTCATTGACTGGTAGTTCGACAAAGCACGCCAGTTGGAAATGCCACGTGAAGCCAAGTCCTTTTCCACTTAGTCTCGCCATTGCATTGCGGTCTCTCTCTTTTTCTGCTACCATCAGCGGATTGCGAGTTGAATACTTTCCCACCTGGAACATCAATTCCCATTCGAACGACATGGCCAAGCCAGCTGAGCCGCTCTATTTTCATTTGCTGCGCTATGTACATTTCGTTGTAAAGCTCATAAAACTCATCGTTCCATAATCTACGGTAATCCCCGTCGCCAACGTGTAGAGGCCAGTAAATCTTCCACGAGATCTTTCTCTCGAATACTCCAGAGCCGCCTCATCGAATGTTATCATTGTCTAAGCTTCTGCGCCATATAATAGTAGAATTGCCTACTCAGTCTAAAGAATCACATGTTGGCAAGAGTGATTCTGCGTGGGATTTCCATGCTGATCTTTTTATCGGTGATAATGCGTTCCCTAGTAAACGAAATTCTCCACTTTCCCATTATTTTATGACAGGAGATACTACTTCGTCTTGTCCTCGTTTGCCACCAGGTCCATTAGCTTTGCTTCCTTATCCAGCTTGGAAAAGGCAGAACAGATGCGATTTCTGTTACCGATGATGTCGATGTCATCGGCACACGCTAGAAATAACACGCTCTTTTAAAAAATGTTCCTGTATGGTTCAGTTCCGCAGCTCTTATTATCTTAACATTTGCAGCATGCGATCGTGAATGCCCTTCTGCTATCGCTTTAATTTGGGAATCTTTGATGGGGAATAGGAGTTCACAATAGTAGTGATAGTCATAATCACAATAATATTTTCTCATGTTATTCAAAATTTCTTTATTACTCGCACGTACGTAGTAGGCTATGGCGACCACAAACGAAATTGTTTACGATTAAAAGTTAACTGATTTATATTGCTAGGGAACGGTGCCGACAATTTTAAGTTTTCATTAAGTATTTTTTCATGGTATAGTTTTTTGTTTTCGTTACTCCTTTATCATTTTGTTATTTGTTTCAGTAGTTTTTAACCGACTTCAAAAAAAGGGGAAGGTATCAATTCGTCGGAATATTTTTTTTTTTTGTGTATGTTACCACGTAACTTTGGACCACGTCACCGATTCCCAGATGATCCCATACTAATATGGTTTAGATCCGATCATTGGATCATGAAAAAATTACCGGTACTATAAAATTTTTATATGAGAATTGAAGTCGGTTGTGTTTTGTGCTTACAAATTAGTTATTTATTAATTTTTTACATTAAATAATTTGTGTACCAGCTCTTCGTTGATAATATGATCACTTGGTTTGATAAGATGTTGTAAATACTATATTTATTTAAACTTTTCAGATTGTGGATAAGTGGAAATATTTAAAAAAATGTCTCTAGTATAGCTTTCCCAAACACTTTTCGTTTGGAACCAGTTATGTAATATTTAATTTAATTTCAATATTTTCAGTCTTTCCTTTTAGGTAGGTAATAATCCTATTAAAAATATTTCCAAATCAAGATTTTTTATATACCTTTCGTTTGGCACCCATATTGTACCTCAAATATATTTTCGATTGCAAGTCTTCTTAAAACCCTTTAGTTTGATACCCACATTGCAATATTTCATTTATTTAATCAATCCAAGACGGTCCACCTTAAAGCTTAATAATATACATATGTAACAGTTTTACTGCTTTGAGGTTGAACTCAATTCTATTGAAAAGAGCGCGGATACTTATTTTCCCCTATTCAACCAGGAACGACCGTCAGCCGCCACCTATCGCCCGTATCCGCTTTACATTTGTACATATCCATACATAAATAATGTTAGTAAAACGTATTTGACAAAGGACTAATTTTTCGTTGGTTTATTTATTTTATCGCTTTATATTGGTGCAACATACTAAGCTATCGAGTTCATATTTTCAAAAAGGTGGCAACTCTCCTCAAAAATATTTCCAACAGTCATCTACCTTAAACCTCTTTAATTTAATACCTTTTTTTTAATAGGGTCATTTATTTTATCAATTATGCAAACTGAGTTAAATTTTCAAACCGGTGGCAACCCTCCTCAAATATATTTTCGGCTGTAAACCTTCCTAGGAATCTAAAGCTTGTTACCGATATTGCAATATTTCATTTATTTAGTCAATTTAACAGAGTTAAAATTTTCAAATAGGTGGCAGACCTCTTCAAAAATATTTCCTACAGTCATATTTCTTAAACCTCTTTAATTTGGTACCTATGTTGTAATATACCATTTGTTNTTTCAAATAGGTGGCAGACCTCTTCAAAAATATTTCCTACAGTCATATTTCTTAAACCTCTTTAATTTGGTACCTATATTGTAATATACCATTTGTTATCAATTAAATTTAGTGAGATTTTCAACCAGGTGGTAACCCTCCTCAAACATATTTTCTGCTGTAAGCCTTTTTAAAACTCTTTAGTTTCGACACCCACATGGCAATACTTCATTTATTTTATCAATTTAATTGAAATAAAATTTTCAAATAGGTTGCAACCCTTCAACAGTTGTCTTTCAGAAACCTATTTAATTTGGCACCTACATATATAATAAGTTATTTATTTTATCAATTAAATTGAGTTAAATTTTCAAACAGATAACAACCCTCCTCAAACATATTTTCGATTGTAAGCCTTCTTAAATATCTAAAGTTTGATACCCAAATTACCGTATTTCATTTATTTTATCAAAATAACTGAGTTTAAATTTTAAAAGATGTGGCAACTTTACTCAAAAATTTGTCCAGCAGTTATCTTTTTTAAACCTCTTAAATTTAAAATCTATATAGTCATATATCATTTAGTTTATCAATTAAATTACGCTAAATTTTTAAACAGGTGGCAACACTCCTTTAAAATATTTTCGACTGTAAGCCTTCTTAAAAGCCTTTAGTTTGATACCCACATAGCAATATTTCATTTACTTTGTCAATTAAACTGAGTTAAAATTTGAAAATCGTGGCAACCCTTCTCAAAAATATTTCCAAAAGTTATCTTTCTTAAACCTCTTTGAATTGATACCCATATTGTAATATTTAATTTATTTTGTCGATGTACTTTAGTTAAATTTTCAAACAGGTGGCAACCCTCAAAAAACATGCTTTCGGCTGTAAGCCTTCTTAAAATTCTTTAGTTTGACACTCACTTGGCAATATTTCATTTATTTTATCATTTTGACTGAGTTAAAATTTTCAAATACGTGGCAACTATCATCAACAATATTTCCAGCAGTTATCTTTCTTAAACCTCTTTAATTTGGTACCCATTTGTAATGATTTATTTATTTTATCAATATAATTGGGTTTAAAAATTTTCAAATATGTGGCAACCCTCAAATTTTTTGCGATATCATTGGTTCTGGTATTACACCGAACAATACAAAAAAAAAAAATTATTCAAATCGGTTCAGCCGTTCTCGAGTTTTGACGACCGTGACATACGAACACAACATTTTTATTAATGTAGATGGTTTTAAAAAGGGAAATACATACATATATGTATATGTATATGTACATACGTACATATATATGAATTTATTTAATTTTTTTTTAATTTTCACACACATTTTTATTTTCATATTTTTATGCGTAGTTTTAGTTGTTTAAAATAATATTATTCTATTATTTCGTTAAATTTTTAGAAACACATTTTTCTTCTTTCTTGAATTACTTTTTTTTCTTTTTCTTAACTTGCTTTTCTCTTGATTTTTAGATTTTATTGTGTTAAGAAGAAAAATTGTTTGTTTTAATTTTTAGGAAAAATTTTTTTCTGCATTGTAGATATTGTTAAAAAAAAGGATCAGGCCAGCGCCTTGGTCGTGACCTGCGGGCTGTGTCGAAGCCACACACCCTAATCTTATACGTAGAATACGTAATTCAAATTCCCAAATATAGTTTGAAAATAATGAATCTGTTGGTATATATGGAATTACATCTTTGAAACACCCCTTTTTTCTTTGAGATCGCTTCAATAGTTCTGCTGTAATAAGCGTTTTTGTGAAGCTCTAAAAATTACAACTACAACATTTGAGCATGTCATCTACATATACCGAAGCGCAAGACGTATTCTACGTCAAAAATATTTTATTTTTATTTCAATATACTTTTAGATATATATATATCTTTTTATTTTTAAATTTTTGAATCAAATTTTTTCTTAATTCTCAGATTAAGTAACTCCTAAGGTCAAATAAGGGACTAAAAAATCTGTTATGCTATAAGTGACAGGGTTAAAAAGTTTTTCAAATTTTACTGAAGAACGCTGACCGCATAATATTTTTATATACATATATTTTCTATATATTAATTCCACTTTCGGTGAAAAGGTACACATTTTAACACTCTGGACTAGCACTGTCTTCGGCAAAGTTGGTCAGAGAGATATCATTTTTCATAACATATAGCATTTGCTCGTGTTGATCAACCAGTGTTGGACAGTGTTATCACTTGTACATCAACTACATACTGCAATGTTGAGTGATTTCACTTCCTTTGAATTTCCGGCCAAAAGGACATTTTCCTCTACTGGATGGAAGAACTCAATTATTCTTGCTTGTCATAAGAAAATTTCTACTTAAAGAATTAAAGCGACTTGTCGAAACTCTATAGGGAAATAAACACGAGGTGTGTATGCCTCGAGGCGCACGTTTGCGAAAATAAATTTATACGAACACTGTTTAAACGGAAGGTAGAAAGAAGACACAATATTTTGCGTCAAAGTAAACTACTTCAAAACCGTACAATGTTTACAATTTGACATAAACATATTTACCTTTGGATGCATTGGAGATCACATGCAAAATTTGTTTGAAGTTAGGATGGTCCAAAAGGAGTGAAGTCAGAATTAAATGCTCACACACCATACGATTTTCTATATCGAAAAAGATTACACCCATTGTTTTTTATTTTGAAATCAAAAAACGCAAAAAAAAAAATTAGAGTCGCTTAAAGCGCTCAACATTTTCCGTGTATTTTATATGAAAAAAGGAAAATGGAAATGGTATTCGATTCTGAAGAACAATATTTTTCAGTCGGAAAACTCTGTTTCTCTTCAGGATACTTCAGATATTATCCACCTTTTTATTTAGCCATTTTTCAATATTGACTATAAACAATTGGGTATTATTATTTGAAGTCCACTGAAGTGAAAAAAAGTTTTCCGATCAAAAAATATTAGTTTTCAAGAGTTCTATACCATTTATAAGAGAAATTGTTTTTTTTCCATATAAAATACATGAGAAACTTTGAGCGCTTTGACTGACCTATAAATACTTTATGAGGTTGAATTAAAAAAACAGGCCTACATTTTATCTATATCGAACAATCCTAGTGGTAAGCGCTTTAAAATTCGGACCTTACTTTTTTCATATGCATTTTCGGACTACTCTAATGTACATGCATAACTAAGAAACAGCAATTTAGGCGACATTCTTAAATGTTTTTTTTTTTTAGAAAATTCAAAAAACCTGGTAACTACTTGTGTTTACAATTTTTTCGCGCAAATTTAAGATTGTCGTCAAAATGACGGGGTGGGAGAGCGCCTGCATACAGCGCAGAGTCAATATGGTCACCTTTTTTTTTTGTTAAATTGAAAAAAGTCGCAAAATTTTTGACTTGAAAACATTAAAATTTTACACGCTAAATTTAAAATTTTTTCAATCATCAAAATTTTGTCGATTTTTGCGATTTGAAAAAATCACTTATTTCAAACCCTGCTTGCGGCCCATAAATTGATATTCTTAAGGACCACCCTAATATGTACAAATGTATTTTTTATTTTCCATTTTGTCGAATTGTTGTCATTAAAACACATTTTTTTTAAACCGTGCTAGCGAACCCTTAATTGATATTTTTAAGGACCACCCTATTATGTGTGTATTTTTATACCCGAGCGAACTTGTGCACAAGGGTATATTAATTTTGTTCACATAACGATTGTTTGTAACAGCCAAAACGAATCCAGATAGATATAGACAAATGTATACATAAATGCTCACAATGAATTAATTAATTAAGCCATGTCTGTCTGTCCGTCCGTCTGTCCGTCCGTCCGTGTACACGATAACTCGAGCAAAAATTGAGATATCTCAACGAAATTTGGTATGTAGGTTTCCATTTATCCAAGGTAAATATTAAAGCTAATTTATTCAAAATAGATGATTGCAACAATTCTTTACCAAGAAATACGTTTGTGATAAAATTTCGGAAAATGGGCGTGGCACCGCCCATATATGATCACATATATGTATCTCGGTAACCGTTCTACCAATTTGTACCAAACTCGGTATGGTTATTGTGCTTGCCACATAAAAGCAAAACGTTGAAAATTATTGAAATCGGACTAAAATTGAGGCCGCTTTTCATATAACGGTAAATTTCAGAACTGCTTGAAACTTCAAAATTTCGAAATTTAAGGACTCTAATTTACTCAAAATTGATACGCCCTGGCTTACCATGTAGCGGTAGCTTTCGGATAGGTGAAAGTCATGTATTAAATACTTGCGCCGGGTATTTTATGTTCGGCTCCGCTCGAACTTAGACTTTCTTACTTGTTTTTTTTTTTCCATTTTGTCAAATTTTTGCGACTAGAAAAATTCACTTATTTCAAACCCTGCTAGCGAACCCCAAACTGATATTTTTAAGGACCACCCCAACATGTATGTAAATATTTAAATTTTTAATTTAAGCGTGTGGGTAAGTCAATTTCATATGTTTGCCAAATAAGTAGTAGCCGCACATAACTCTGTATTGAAAATATATTTTATTGTTTGGGTACTTTTTCGGGCTGTTATTTATATTGTCTGTGTAAATATATGTTGAGTCCGGATGTATAAAAAAAAATTAATTCTATATTATTTATTTCCCGATTCCTCCTTAGATAAAATTATGCTATAAAAGAGATATCAAATTAAACATAAATGCGTATTTTGTAGAATATCTTCGCGTGGTAAAGATGAAATTGTTGCCGATACTCGTTGTGGCTGCCTTCGCTGTGGTCCTCGTGGATTGTGAGTGTTACTTGATGTATAAACATCTTATCTCTCGGTATCGTTTAAATTTGCCCTAACTGAGCATAAAATCTGTAACTATGTTTTGTGAACATATCTGATCTATGTAGTTCAGTGCTATTTCGGGACTAGTTGGAGAGTAGTGCGGATCCGCTTCGCGCCTAGTTCGCAACTGTTTCGAAATTTCTGCAGGACTATTTCAAGGACTTGTGCAGGACTATTTGCGGACTAGACCGGGTTAATTTCGGGATGGTTTCGGCATCTTTCCAGGATCAATATGTTATGGACTAATTCACGACCATTTGAGGACCATTTAGGGACTATTTCAGGAATATTTCTTGGCTGGTTCGGCATCATATTGCGTCTAGTTCGGGACCATTTCGGGCCAAGCTCAGCACTATTTTAGAACCAGTTTTGGACTTTTTTGGGACAAGTTCACGACTTTTTCGACCGTTTCTGGGCGTGGTGCAGTTCATTTCCTATTTCTGTATCATTTCGGGTGCTGTTTAGAACTATTTCAGGAACATTTTGCGACTAGTTCTGCACCATTGGAATTTTTTCGGGATTATTTCGAGAATGATTCAGAACCGTTTTGGGCTAGTTCAGGACTATTTTCGAAATATTTCGTGACTAGTTTAGGATAATTTTGGCGCAAGTACCACCGTTTCGACCGTTCCGGGACCCTTTAAAGACCTGTTCGAAATTATTTCCAGGCAAGTGCACGATTTTTTTAGAACCATTTCAGGCCTACTTCAGGCAAATTTTGAGACTTAGGAGTTGTGAAAAAGTCGTGTACGGATCCTGCCAAAGTTAGTAAAATAAAATGAAAAATTATGTTTAATTTGCTTTGCCAAGTCGTATACAGATGTTAACACACCGAGTTTCATGAGTACTTGGTACTCACGATTTTTTGTCTTAAATATACTTACATTCCCAAACCCCTTTCGAATAATATAAAATATTAAATATCTTCCTTCTAGCCGGGATTATTTCAAACATTGAAAGAGAAATCGAAAACATCTTTGGAAAACATAAAAAAACAACAGCCTCAACTACCGTTGCTTCGACCACAGTTTCTTCAGATACAACTGCTTCATCGACCGACGTCTCAACCACAACTGTCTCACCCTCTTCTCTGGACCATGCCGCGCTCGTACAATGGTGTTTCGAACAGGCTTTGACTGATGTATGTGATGATTTGGTGGCATAACTCTCAGGAATGGCATTGTCAAATTAAGTTTTTAAGTAATTTGGCTTTTTAAAATAAATATGCTTCCTTTGGAGTATATGTACATATTTGCACCCTAGCGTTAATTTTTTTTGGATGGTAAGTAGTGAGTTTCATAAACTGGAGGCGCCAACAGCCAAAGAAGTTTGTGGTCCCTTATTAAAGCAACCTCTTTCCCTAAATTGGAGAAGGGGCAGTCCGCATTTGTCATTCTGGAGTGGTGAACCTGCTAATGCTGCTCTATACGCGACACATACAAACTTTGCTATTTTGTTGCTTAGCATCAGAATAGCTTGCAAGGTGCTGGCTTGTGTGCGACTCACAGCTGCTTGCAATTCACTACTATCCATTTGAAGGGCTATAATTGGGACCAGTCGAGAGCCATTAGCTTTCATTGTTTGAAGTCACGGAAGAATTTAAGAAGGGCTAAATATTTCGGGATTGGTTTAGGAATGTTTTGGAACAGTACAGGACAATTTTAGGGACATTTCGGGACAAGTTCTAGATCATTTTGGCTAGTAAGGGACCATTTCGGGACTTGTTCGAGATCCTTTCGGGGCAAGTTCACGATTTTTTCAGAACCACTTCAGGACAATTTTGAGACTAGTTCGGGATCATTTCAAAACAGCCATGTGACCACTGAGAATTTGAGTAAGGAATAATCTAATTCTTTCCCTCTTCTGAGCTACCAGGTAAAGTGGGCACAAGCCATCTATGATAAGCGCCGCGTCTTCTGAGATCTTTCTGAACGCAGAGAAGACTCTAAGAGCTCACAAGCGCTACGTTTAGTTTGTATTTCGTGCATATGAGATGCGCCTTAATGTGTCACACCAAGCTGTCGCATCATGGAGAATAATAGACTTCACACCCCAGCCAAAACCTGCCATGCTTGCTGCCTTGGTGTACCGAAGTCAGTCATTTTTATAGCAAGGGCTACCTTTGCAATCCCAGCTTTTTCACTACCGTACCCCATTGGGTCACGCACGCTAAGTCAATGGTCCACTAAGTACTTCATGTATGGCCTAGACTCTATGATGCTGTCACCAATTATCAGCACCACCATTCTTACGGCTGCTGGTAAATACGGCTTCCGTCTTATGGGTAGCCAGCCTTAGACGCTTCGCAGCTAGCTATTCCAAAGCCGTTACTATACTTAGCATGTTCCGCAATGGTCACCACGTCCGTGAACGTTTGCGGACACAAGGATTGATACATCGTCCTTAAAACTAATGAATTGTGCCCTCTTGTGTATTTTGAATCTTAATCTGCCATCGTGCATGATGTTCCACAAAAATCTGCTCTAGCACGGATCCTTGTGGCACACCAGTTGTGACTTCGTAGTCCACGGCTTCAATGTCGTAGCGCAGCACTGTATCGGACAAATAGCTGGGCACATGCAACATGCGGAGAGTGTGAAGTATTTCATCCAGTTCGCATTATTGAACGCATTCTTGTCTGTGGTAGATCGCTTTTTCCTAGACTCGGTCGAACTGGTTGCTTAACAGGTGTCTGTTAACATGTGTCTCCAGTCGGTTTTTGATGACAATCTCAAGCAAGCTTGCCATTGGAGTCCATAGGGTTCGAAATTTCTGACTTTGGTATCGATACTGAGTACTCATTCTGGCATCGAGCTCATGGTATCGATACTCTAAAAGTATCAGGGAAAAAGTATCGATACTACTCAGTATCGGATTCATTAAAATACGTTTTTTGGGATACTAAAATTATTTTGCTCTTCAATCGTATATCTATATATATTTCCTGAAATTAAAACAATAGACATTTAAAATATTTGATTTTTATTTCATTGCAGAACTTACTTCCACGATAGAAGTAATTTAAACGTTAAATGTACATACATAAATACACACATATTTACTTTCACGAATTTTAAATTTTATTAAGAATTTTTGGAAACTTTGTGGCCTATTCAATTTTGTATAATGCTTGAAACACAATACCCGGCGAACGGCAAATTTCGCCCAGCAGAGCGATGCCGACGACCAACTTTCGCCCGGCTAATTCGCTTACTGAAACACAAATAGAGCGGTATCAAGGCGTATTTAACAAGGTGGTGTTAGCCGTATATAAGTAAAAAATAACACTAACAAATTATACGCTGATGTCCATACTGTCATTAAAATGAGTTACAACAAACACATCATGTTGACAAACACATGGTCTCCACGGCGAAAAACTCAGCTGTCGCCCCAACACCACCTTGGTAAATACACCTTGAGCGGTATCGAGCGGTTCGAATGCTGTCAGCTGATAAGGTGACCATGTTTCAAGAAGGAAGCTTTTACAACGAAGAGGGAAAATACCAGCAAGAAGAAGTTTAAAATATAGAAATAGTCTTTAAATATAACTATTAGTAAACTTACGTTTTACTAGATTAATCTCTGATAGAATAATATAAGGTATATTATTTTACTTTTAAACAAAAATTACGATAACTTTTAAAGTATGGTCATCATGGCCTTTTTTTGTCGTTGCCGTCGACCGCGGCGATAGAAATAAATCTATCGTCGCGAACAGTCGTCGAGCAAACTTCGTCGTTTGCTTTGATTGTGCGCGTTCCTATATAAATCAGTGTGTTTTAATTATTTCGGCGAACATTCGCGACGAAAAATTTGCCGTTCGCCGGTGTTGTGCTTCAGCTTTAATATTGTGCAAGTTTTAATTAAAAGTCAACGGTAGTAGGCTACACGGAAAGTTGAATAGGTTACAAAACTGCATACCCTAAAAGTTTCTAAAAATTCTGTATTTTCGTGAACTTTAAAGTAAACTTTAAAGTAAAGTTTTATGGCCTTATTCACAAAAATAAAAAAGGTTTATAAACTGAAAAATTTATGAAAGTGTCATTTTATTTAAGCTCTTTAAACTTACTTTATTTTTTATGAATAAGGCCATTAAACTTAAACTTTTTTGGTTTACGTTATGTAACAGACTACACGAAATTTCAGTTTATTTTAAGTGATGGACAAAATTGAATGATAGTAATCCATATAAGCAAAGAAAATTGGGTTGCCAATGGAAGACAAAATTTAAAAAGTGTTTTTTTTTTAAGTATTCGATACTACGAGTACTTTGGCAAGTATCGAGTAAAATCACCAAATAAGGTATCGAGTATTAAAGTACTCATTTTTATACCCTCAGTATCGATACCTACTCAATATCGATAGTATCGTTCGAACCCTAGGAGTCCAGCAGGCGTAATTGGCGATATAAGTGACAGAACAAGCACCTGGATTTTTTACTATAAGTACAAATTTTTTCCGCTGCTAGGTTTTCCCGAAAACACCTTCTCGCAGGTACATGTCGAAAACGTTCGCAAATATGCACAGATTTTGTGACACCACTTTCAACAGGTCGATATTTGGAATGCCGTCTGGTCCTGGCGCTTTTCGAGGATATAATTTGGAGCTTAAATACTTCATCCACAGTTACCGTTCATGTCTGCGCATGACTTTTTAAACATGTTACGCTAGCTGTCTCTAGTTGCTGTCTGTTGGTAATGCAGTTAAAGTATGCAGCAATTCAGCTATGAAGAATTGTGCAAATTCTAGCATTGCATATTTCACGGGGCAATACTTAGTTACCAGCTTATGAGATGGTAACAAAATTTACCGGTTACAAGAGTACACCGAATGCGAAAAGGGTTTAAAAATTGACAGGAACTTTATTTACCGGTTACAAACTTTTTATTACCAGCGCAGAATAGACCTGTTAAGAACAATTTAAAATTACGATGAAAATATAACTAACAAAACATAATGTATGTTTTGATTGACGACTAGTCTGGTATTTAAAAAAAAATTACATAATACACATAATTACATAATTTATTTATTTTCTTTAAATCTTGAATTACGAGTAATTCTAAACAGGGACGTGAACCGGTTTTGGACCGAACCGGTTTTGAACCGGAAAACCGCTTTTTTATATAAACTAACTGAACCATTAACCGAACCGAAATTTTCCACAAATGTTGGATCNCATCGTTCGAACCCTAGGAGTCCAGCAGGCGTAATTGGCGATATAAGTGACAGAACAAGCACCTGGATTTTTTAATATAAGTACAAATTTTTTCCGCTGCTAGGTTTTCCCGAAAACACCTTCCACAAATGTTGGATCCGAACCGAAAACCGAACCACTTTTCATAAAGGTTTAATGGTTCGTTTCAACCAAAAGTTTTTTTACCATGTGCCAATATCAAATGTAATAGCAACCTATCTCATTTGACAGACACATGACATTCATCCTTGCGCGTTGTTTCACTTGACACTTGACGCTTAAATTTTTTAATTAATTAATTAATCCCAACGGTTTTTACCCTCCTTTCCCGCCCAACCGACACGAGGGGCGCAGTCCGCATGACGTACGAAACTTTTTTTTAATGATTTTTTTTTGGTGTCGAGTCGTGGAGATCTAAAACTATTCAGCTACAGAAACAAATTCATCAGCTGATTGGATATGCTACAGATGGTCAGCGCTATTCTGCATTTCGATTAAGTTCCCGCATTCCGCTCCGCAAGAATCGAACTTAGGTATTCTGCGTTACAATCGAACGAAAGAGGCAGAGGAAGAGAGAAAACATCTTTCGAAATCAGCTGTTTGCCTAGGAATGTGTGAAATCGAAACAAAACAAAGAAATATTGGCCACCAAACAATAGCAGCTTATGAAGTTTGAGTTTGTAAATATTTTAAAATAACTAAATGCATCTAGCATCACTGTAATTTAAAAATAAAATTTCGTTTGCTCTTAATTTAAGTGGAAACATAATTATAAGAATGAAATCCATAGCCGCGGCGTTATTGCTTGAAGAGGAGGACGTGTCCCAGATTGCTGATGCGGAAGTTGAGAGGCGGAGGTTTAGGGACATGTTTGATCATTTTCAGATGAGTGAAGAGTAATAAGAAATTCATCTTGAACTGTATTACTCATCGCTCAAATCCAGTGAAATTATAAACATTGTTTGAGCACTCCACAACATTTGCATTTACTACAGAGTGGAAGATTTGAACGCAAATGAATTCAATTTTGAAAGCCGCCAGGAGCNAACAGGAGTTTAAGTGTCGAGATCTAAAACTATTCAGCTACAGAAACAAATTCATCAGCTGATTGGATATGCTACAGATGGTCAGCGCTATTCTGCATTTCGATTAAGTTCCCGCATTCCGCTCCGCAAGAATCGAACTTAGGTATTCTGCGTTACAATCGAACGAAAGAGGCAGAGGAAGAGAGAAAACATCTTTCGAAATCAGCTGTTTGCCTAGGAATGTGTGAAATCGAAACAAAACAAAGAAATATTGGCCACCAAACAATAGCAGCTTATGAAGTTTGAGTTTGTAAATATTTTAAAATAACTAAATGTATCTAGCATCACTGTAATTTAAAAATAAAATTTCGTTTGCTCTTAATTTAAGTGGAAACATAATGATAAGAATGAAATCCATAGCCGCGGCGTTATTGCTTGAAGAGGAGGACGTGTCCCAGATTGCTGATGCGGAAGCTGAGAGGCGGAGGTTTAGGGACATGTTTGATCCTTTTCAGATGAGTGAAGAGTAATAAGAAATTCATCTTGAACTGTATTACTCATCGCTGAAATCCAGTGAAATTATAAACATTGTTTGAGCACTCCACAACATTTGCATTTACTACAGAGTGGAAGATTTGAACGCAAATGAATTCAATTTTGAAAGCCGCCAGGAGCAGGGGAAGAACAAAGCTTATCCTTCCATAGCAAATCGAATTCAAGACAACATACAAGTTAGTAAACGAGTGCAATAATAAAAACATCTTTTTTATGTAACTTAAAATTTTATGTATGTATGTATGTACATATGCACATCTATAAATTTTATACAAAAAGAATAAATTGTATTCAGTACATCTCACAGTCTTATTTATAGATAATGAAAACAAAAACGCCTGGACTTCCTCTTTTAAAACCTCGCGCAATATCCCTTTTGGTTGCCATGGACGCGAAAACACAGAAATCGAGAAAATTCATTTATGATGGCTTTTACAATCATGCACAGTATATTTTACTTAATTTTTTTAATAAAATTTTATTCTTTAAACCCACCAAAATAACAATCGAAACGTTCTCCGTCAGCAAATTTGCAACTTAGAAAAAAACGGAACTCCGATCGAAATGTAGAATAGGTATAATCGTAAATTTCAAAGATTGATCGAAAGGAAACGGAACGCAGAATACCAAAGTTGCCAAACGGAGAATATTTCGATTCAAATGGAAATGCAGAATAGGGCTGAGTATTTCAATTATTGAGAGTGGAAATGATAGTTTTCTTTATAGTAAAAATCGAGTCCAAAATTAGTTTTGCGTGGCTTCAAAAACAGAGGTCAAAAGTGTCTTGACACTTGACAGGAAATATTAAAATTTACCTCAGCCAGAAGGTCTGGGCTATTAATCAAGCCTGTCATTAATTTTACGATAAATATTATACCTAGCATTTCTCTACGATTTGCGAGTGTAGGCAAATTTATGACCTTTAAACGACTAGTGTAAGGAAGGAGATTGTAGTCTTAATCCCAGTTAAAATCACGCAATGCAAAAAGCATTAATTGTTTTTGAATTGATTCAATCCTTTCTAAATGAACTTGGTAGCGGGGATTCCGCACATTAGATCCGTATTCTAGTATAGGCCTAATTAAAGTGGTAAAAACAGATTTTGTAACATAAGGATCTTTGAAATATTTTGACTTTCGCTTTACAAATGCAAAAACGCCTTTGGCTTTATTGACTGTAACATTAATATGATGGTTGAAATTGAGTTTGGAATCCATTGTGATACCAAGATCGACAAAATTGGATACCTGCTCCA
>NW_016158427.1:98127-113805 GCF_001687245.7 Rhagoletis zephyria
TATTAAAATTTGATATTAAATAAACAGTTGGTTGAACTGCCCTTCGAGAGAAACAAATAATCTTAAATTTTTTAAGGTTTAGTGGTATATAGTTTGCATTACACCAACTACCCACGTTGCTTAGATCCGCTAGTAACAAAAACCTTTCCTCGATACGCGCTATTTTTTTTATTTCCGAACCATTGAACCGAACCTAAACCCCGGTTCAAAGAGCAAAAAAACCGCTTTGACGAACCAATCCAAAAGTGCAAAAATGGTCCGAACCGCTGAACCAATAGCAATAAATGTTGTGTGTCTGCCTAGCAATTAGACCTAAGCAATATTTTTTTTAACAACATTTCGTCACTAGACACGAATGAGGCGCGAGCTCAAAAGTTGACCGCGTCTTCGCCGTCAACTAGGTTAGCAACTTTCTTCGCCGAAATTTTTCTTAAGCGCCTTTTTTCCTAAAATTTTTGTATGCGTCTTTTTTCGCCGTCGAAATACTAGCGCGCCTTTATTCGTGTCTAGTGACGATTTGTTGTTATTGTCTATAATCTTTTATTTATTTTAATTTTCAATTTTGTTTGAATTTCTCAAAGCTTTTTAAATCAGGACCTGAAGAAAATAACTAAAATGACTACTACTAATTACATAATTTTTTCAGTGTACCTACTTTATTCAACAATAATGCGACATCAACCGGCTTCGTCTAATGTTTTTGAATGCAACTAAATAAAATTTGTTGCTCTTCTACTGTCCCTGTTGACGTTCGGTTTGTATACGTGTAAGGAGCCGATTGTGTACATGTGAAAAGCCGAATATACTTCATTTCCCAGGAAAGTGTTTGGCGGGCAGTGTTGCCAGAGAAAGTACCCTAAAAATCTCAATGTTTTCCAAAAAAAAATCTTCAAAATAAGATTTTAACCCTAAAAAATCTTTTCGATGAGAAAAAATCTTCGTTTAAAAATACCTAAAAAGAAACACAAAATTCGATATTGTCTTTACGGCTGTAAAAAGCCCTTATTATGTTAAGAACCATAACACAAAGTTCCATAACAAGGGCTATTAATCAAGCCTGTCATTAATTTTACGATAAATATTATACCTAGCATTTCTCTACGATTTGCGAGTGTAGGCAAATTTATGACCTTTAAACGACTAGTGTAAGGAAGGAGATTGTAGTCTTAATCCCAGTTAAAATCACGCAATGCAAAAAGCATTAATTGTTTTTGAATTGATTCAATCCTTTCTAAATGAACTTGGTAGCGGGGNCCTTTAAACGACTAGTGTAAGGAAGGAGATTGTAGTCTTAATCCCAGTTAAAATCACGCAATGCAAAAAGCATTAATTGTTTTTGAATTGATTCAATCCTTTCTAAATGAACTTGGTAGCGGGGATTCCGCACATTAGATCCGTATTCTAGTATAGGCCTAATTAAAGTGGTAAAAACAGATTTTGTAACATAAGGATCTTTGAAATATTTTGACTTTCGCTTTACAAATGCAAAAACGCCTTTGGCTTTATTGACTGTAACATTAANATATTTTGACTATCGCTTTACAAATGCAAAAACGCCTTTGGCTTTATTGACTGTAACATTAATATGAAGGTTAAAATTGAGTTTGGAATCCATTGTGATACCAAGATCGACAAAATTGGATACCTGCTCCAGATTATAATTTGATATTAAGTAAACAGTTGGTTGAACTGCCCTTCGAGAGAAACAAATAATCTTAAATTTTTTAAGGTTTAGTGGTATATAGTTTGCATTACACCAACTACNAAATTTGATATTAAATAAACAGTTGGTTGAACTGCCCTTCGAGAGAAACAAATAATCTTAAATTTTTTAAGGTTTAGTGGTATATAGTTTGCATTACACCAACTACCCACGTTGCTTAGATCCGCTAGTAACAAAAACCTTTCCTCGATACGCGCTATTTTTTTATTTCCGAACCATTGAACCGAACCTAAACCCCGGTTCAAAGAGCAAAAAAACCGCTTTGACGAACCAATCCAAAAGTGCAAAAATGGTCCGAACCGCTGAACCAATAGCAATAAATGTTGTGTGTCTGCCTAGCAATTAGACCTAAGCAATATTTTTTTTAACAACATTTCGTCACTAGACACGAATGAGGCGCGAGCTCAAAAGTTGACCGCGTCTTCGCCGTCAACTAGGTTATGCAACTTTCTTCGCCGAAATTTTTCTTAAGCGCCTTTTTTCCTAAAATTTTTGTATGCGTCTTTTTTCGCCGTCGAAACACTAGCGCGCCTTTATTCGTGTCTAGTGACAATTTGTTGTTATTGTCTATAATCTTTTATTTATTTTAATTTTCAATTTTGTTTGAATTTCTCAAAGCTTTTTAAATCAGGACCTGAAGAAAATAACTAAAATGACTACTACTAATTACATAATTTTTTCAGTGTACCTACTTTATTCAACAATAATGCGACATCAAACGGCTTCGTCTAATGTTTTTGAATGCAACTAAATAAAATTTGTTGCTGTTCTACTGTCCCTGTTGACGTTCGGTTTGTATACGTGTAAGGAGCCGATTGTGTACATGTGAAAAGCCGAATATACTTCATTTCCCAGGAAAGTGTTTGGCGGGCAGTGTTGCCAGAGAAAGTACCCTAAAAATCTCAATGTTTTCCAAAAAAAAATCTTCAAAATAAGATTTTAACCCTAAAAAATCTTTTCGATCCGAAAAAATCTTCGTTTAAAAATACCTAAAAAGAAACACAAAATTCGATATTGTCTTTACGGCTGTAAAAAGCCCTTATTATGTTAAGAACCATAACACAAAGTTCCATAACAATTTTGAGCTTTTTAATTCGATTTTTTATTGATATTTTTACATGGACGTTGTTTTATAAATCTTACCGCCCCTTTTTTTCTCGTTATGTATTTATCCATGTAAACTCATCAGCAAATGTTTCCGAAATGCCCGTTTTCTTGAAATTTTCCATTGTTGTCTTTATTTATTTATTTATTTCTTAAAAACTACTTTTTTTTATCAGCAAAAACCAGCGGAATTAATTTTTTTTTAGGTTTTTTTCTCTGGTATCTTATTTGCATAATAATTTCGCTTGTCATTGTATTTTTAATAATAAATTACAGTTGGGTCAACATAGTTAGAGAGGCGAAAGGTAAATACAGTAAAACCCGCTTAAGTACTTCACGAAAAATGTCAGCTTTTTGAGGTACTTAGGCGGGTTGGGTACGTAAAAGAACCCGCTTAAGTACCTCGATGCGGGTACTTAAGCGAACATAATTATTGATGTAGATACATCTTCTTGTTAACTTGCATAAATATGTAAATCCTTGATTAAAACATGAACATTTAATGAAGTATACGTAGTTTAATACCAAAATCGTAGCATAATCTAAACAGATAAACAAAATTGTAAAAAAATAGATAAAGCAAAGGTATGTGTTTAGGCGCGACTGCTAACACCGGGCGCCTAAATTCGTGCTATGTACTGCTGCATGTGCAAAAATTTCCTTTATGCAATTATATGAAATTTTTGCACATGCACTTCTCAACTGCCTAGCAATTGAACTTTCTTAAGTTTCAATAAGATGGCACTTCAAAGTAGCTCGGCCTAGTCTGATGCATCCTCCGGACACTGCGTCCGGAGCATTTTGCGGACTCTGCATGGCTTACAATCGTGCAGAGGTGGTAAACGAACTTTACCATTGGCCACAGTGCCTATCCACAATTGTTGAACCAATAAATATTTTTTATATACATACATGCAGACATACTGGTCTCCCCTCTCACTGAGTTATTCAAACCACCACCCCTAACTTTAAATGCACCTACACTAATCACAATTTCCACTATTCTTTTTATTGAACAAAACACAATAGCAATGGTTTTACACAAACAAATCCAGCCGATGCATTTTCTGGACATTTGTGAGCCCATAATGAAGAAGCTTCACAACGAAACCGATGAAGCTAATCCTACCGAATTTAACACCTTCCGTTTTTCCGAGTGGCCTTCAGAACTGATGGGCGGGTGATGACTGCGTCCTGCTTCTTTTGTTGCAAAATCTCATTTTTTCGCTAATAAACGCCAACTTTTTTTTTTTTACATTGGGTGGCAGGCTATGCAACGCAAACTAGAGCTGGGATACTATCGATAGTAATATCGATAGTATCGATAGTTGAAAACTGTCGCCACTATCGATAGTTTTTGAAAGCTATCGATGTCGGTTTTAGCGAAACTTCTCTCTTTACATATCTTAACATTAATTCTTTTTTCCAAGAAAATCACAATACAGTCGAAAAAAAACTTGTAGTTATTGAAATTTTTAGCAACTACAAGCTTACACTGAGTTACAGTAAAATTTAATAAGCTATAAAACCGCTTACACAAAACTTTTATAGAAAATCGAATTAAAAAGCTTGAAATTTTAATGATTTTGTAGTTTTTTATATTTTGTACAACTTTTATAAAAAATTAGTAGACACTAAACAAACAAAAAATAGTCAAAACTGCTAAAATGTTGTGGTGCTATTATTTTGATCAGTACTTTATTCGTTTTCTTATAATATGGTAAAATGTTAATAATTTCCTTTGTCCGGATTTTGATATGCGCCTCCGCATTTGATCTCAGTTGAACTTTTATAAGTATGCGCTGTCAATTTAAAGGAATATATTTTGTTTTGTTTGTTTTGTAGTATTCGAAATGTATTATTATAGCCAATTACACTTCTTTGCACTTCAAAAGGGACAAACATGTATATATATTGCAGACGCATAAATTAATAAGTTTATTTTATTATTATAAGGAGTTCTTTTTGGTGCACTCAAACTTAAACAAATTTATATAATCTCTTTAATTTAGAAATTTTATAAATTTATTAATTATTTAATTTTCAAGCTATTTAGCATTTCGATTCAATACTTCTCACAACGATAGTACTATCGATGTTTTCAACTATCGTATCGAAAACTATCGAGTGGCGGTACTATCGATAGTATCCCAGCTCTAACGCAAACATTACACAAATTAATAATGACAGCTCACGGATGAGCGTAGATTTCAAAAATCGATACAATTTTATCGCTAGATAATATAAAGGAGCAAACACATTATTCAAATGCTCCGGTAATATCGTAATATTATACACCCCATACACGGCCAATTGNCGGAAATATAGTAATATTATGCACCCCATACACGACCAATTGAACACGTCAATCATAAACCAACACCAAACCATGTAATTCTCGCCACCCAACCATAAGCACCATAAAAAATGAATATCAATAACAATGACAGATATCAATAATATTATACATCAATAATAGCAGATATTGGTAACAATAAATTCGCGATCGAAACAACATATTACTTATTTCGGGTAACAATGACTCGTTTCTGTACGTTGAGAAAGAAATCGGAACGCCACACTCATCGTTACCCGATAGCGTGTCGACTCCAATCCGCTTGGTGCTAGGAGCAGACGCCTACCCGGAGATCGTTCTGCCGGGCACCCTGCCCACGTCCTTCGGCCCTCTCGTGGCTCAAAATAGCATATTCGGCTGGCTATTATCAGGGGCTTGCCGATTTTAAACTACGTATGACTGATAAGTAGTCTCCGTTTTTATACGATATCATTTTTTTACTTTTATTCCCAAATGAATTATGGAAACAAACTATTTATTGAATTGTGAATAAATATATACAAAATTTGTGCACTGAAATGTCAAGCCATGTCCTGTTTATTTCATTTTTTCTTCTACAACCTTAGGAAACCGACACGCTCACCGAAAAGTGGCAGCTGCGGATCCAGCTTAATGGAAAGCAATAAAGCTAATAAGTTTAGAATAGTTTTTTTTCCACATGGAGGAGTAATGGCTGAATCGCTCTACTGCTGTTGCGTATAGCAAGGGGGCCGGCATGTTTAGGCCTCCACGCTAAACCAAGTAACTAAACGGGTGAACTACCCTAATGTGAAAATGCACTTTCAGGCAACCGAGCATATCCACACACTCACATAAATATGTATATTTATATAGGACCAAATAACTGATACGCCGTTAGTAAATACATATGAATGTCCCTTTCCGTTGAATAAATTTTCGTTAAATTTCCCCTCCACTTCTATCGAGCACTTCGACCACACCGGAAGCGATCCAGCCACTACTCCTGCGTATTTCTCAAGGTAATATTGTACACCAAAATCACAATACACATTTCACCAATTTGACTAATAAAGCCACTTTGTTTTATATTGAACTAATCCGTGGTGTTTATTTTTGGTTATTTCATTTCAAAAGTAAACCCTTGGTGCAACTACGAGCGACGTTGCCCCAAGCGTTTCCATTTTTACAAGAATTACATTCTTTAAAAAGTCATTAAGCGGGTTTCACTGTACTTTATTTTGCGATTTTTGTTTATAATACATATCTGTAGTTGCTTGTAGAATGGTTATAATATATAGATGATTACCCCCATTTTTTAAGATTTTTGACATTTTTATAGAAGCTAGAGTTATAAAAAAAGTTTCGAAGAGTACAGATACTTTTCTTCAACAGTGGGAAAATCAAACAAATTGTCTATACAAAAATATGAAGAATCGAATTAAATTAAATTGGGAGAAATGTTGAAAAATTGGCGCCAAACAAAGGAGAATTGAGAAATATCTAGTTTGAGCATTTATAATAACATTAAAGAATGTTTCTACCTGTGTAAAATTTAAACTCAAATGAACTATTAAAGTATTGGTATAAATTGACATGGGTTAAAAATCTTTTTTCCGCACTTTATTTAAGAGGGTTGCTATATGTAAAATAAAATAAGTTAAGCTTTCGTTAAAGTTACTAAAAGCCAAATAGTGAAAGGAGTTACTCAAACTCTAATGAAAATTACTAACAATTTGTACTGATTTACTTCGTTTTTAAAAAAGTTTGTCGTGCGAATAGCGCACCGCCATTTACATATCTGCATACATACATGCATATGTATAACTTGTTAGTAATTTTCATTCGAGTTTAATTAACTCCTTTCACTATTTGGTTTTTAGTAACTTTAACAAAAGCTTAACTTATTTTATTTTATTCATTTTATTGCAGTTTTAACAAAATTTTCTTGCTCAAAAATCTTTTGTTATACTACTTTATTTTATTCCTTTGATTGTACATGTGAAACAAAAGCTCGTTTTTAAAAAATTATTTTGAACCTTTTAGTTTTATTTTATATAACCGGGACATACTATTTTTAAATATTAAGGGCTGAGTATAATACATTTAATATAAGCGGCGTAAATCTTTTCGATCATCTGTTTAGGCCGAGCAAAACACGTTGAGCTCAGGTAGCGAAAAAATTGTACGATAGAAAAAATGACGGAAAGTTGCGAACTGTTGAACTGGGCGGAACTACTCAACTGTGCGTTTTGAGGACGCACCCAATGTGTCAGGAATTAGGAGTATTACCAGAAACGAATCGGTGTCTTATTTAATTTAAGCATTCAGTTCAAGTACAAACCAAACACCAGGTAGGTGCTCTACAGATATTTCTATAGAAATATTACAAGGTTAACAGCTGATTCATTCAAACTAATTTCCGGTATTTTATCTTACCAAAAAATTCACAATAGAATCTATCATACAAGTGCCTAAAACAAGACTACATACTTACTTGCGCCGGCAAATTACGCTCTGCTGTCACTAGCAGTAGCGAAAACGATGTCATTTGTACGGGTTTGTACATTTTGTCAGTCACAGAGTGGTGTTATTTAGAAATTTGAGTTCAGCTCAATAAAAGAATTTACGAACAATAACACTCTGTACCTGCCAAAATGTAAAAATTGAGTGATCCCTGCTTAAGATGAAGCCAAACATAGGGAGCTGCGAAAACGTTAAAAATTAAAGCTAATGGCCCGTAGTCATAGTCAAAATAAAGTCGACTTTAAAGTTAGTTGCAGCTTTTTTGACAGATATCCCATTGAAAATTATGTCAAAAAGCTGCAACTAACTTTAAAGTCGACTTTATTTTGACTATGACTACGGGCCAATATAATTGCATAGCGTACATTTAGGTTTTATGTTTGCTTTCGAACGAAGTATGTATGTAAGTTAACTACATACATATGTATGCATGTATGTATATTCATACATGAGCAAACATGCCATACGGAGGTATACCGCCCGTTACCATACCGCTGCTGCTTGAGCAAGCCTTCATAATGAAAACAGCTCCTAAGTATAAGTATTTTATTTTGTTGCATTAAATAGAAAAGTTGTTTACATGTAAAGTCTATCTTAAACTGAAGCATTTGCACCTAAGCTAAGGGCCCGTTGCTCAATGTATGGCTATCGCCAGTACATCATTATCGACGATTAAGACATTATGTATGTACCTAACATGTGATCGATAGAGCAGTTGTTGTATTTAACCTGAGCTTATACCTCCGATTTTTGTTAATCAGACATTGAACAACGGGCCCTAAGCCTTTTGGCCACTTCGGTATCTTAATTATAGAGTCTTATTAATTATTATTATTTATTAATTATAAATTTAGAGTCGATTGATATAGACAATTATTTCCGTTTACCTTTACCATACCATGGCACATGACTATGCAGCATTAGCCGCATCGCCTTAACTAAGCTGACCAACCGTTCTCCTTTGAGGAGGATTGACCTCCCCAAAAATGATTTGTCCTCCCCACAAATATTGTCCTTCTCTGTCCTCCTTTCGAGTAAAAATATCCTCCTTATCCTCCGCTTCAAGTTTTATAGCAGCGATAAAAATTCGAAAAAATTTTGTTCAGTGTATTATAATTTCCTAATCGTACACAATCATTTTATTTAAAAGGCGTTTATATTGTTCAGCTCTCTTTTAAATGGTGTAAACTTTTTATTCAACTAACCACCTGTGAAAGTTGAACAGTGTAAACGTTTTTTAGCCTTAATCAATAATATTCAATACGTCTCTCCCATGGCCCCTAATTACGTAGTTCGCTCTGTCATTTATAATTCCACTCCACTCCAATTAGCCTTCAAATTACGTAATTCGCCATACAAAATTTTGAGAGCGAATTACCTCATTTGTTGGTAATTCAGACTAAATTATCATGCGAGTTACAAAAAATCGCTGCGGTCTTTAATTTTTATCGGAAATTTATCGAAACCAGTTCACAAATCAAAACCGGCACTTTTTCTAAGTATGAAAAGTAAAGTTTATACATGTGTACATCACCAATTTAATACGGAAACTTATACATATTTAGCAATAACTTACATTTTGCACAAATTTTGTAGCGAAGAAAAAAAAAAACAAAGCACAGAAATGGGATAATTCGCGATTGTAATTCGAGGAGCGAACAAAGTAATTCACGGAGCCGTGGGACAGCCGTATTACCCTTTACAACACTGAAACACTAGCTAACGACGCGTCTTCACAGGCGAAAATTGTGCCTACCATATGCCATTTTGTTTGCCAGATATGTATAAGTTTTATCAGTGGCAATATTTGTGTGTGGGGATTTTTTAAATCTTGAAAAAAGCATTTGTGCGCAAATATGCTTAAAAAATAAAAAAAAGTGTTTTTTCACATCCATGTACATAATCAAGAATAACACAGGCCCAGCGGCGGATCCAATTTTTTTGTGGGGGGTGTTTTCCGAGAAAAATTTCCACTTATTCGTTTTACCTTAAACGAGTAATTCATGTATATTTATATATATGCGTATATAAGGGTGATCCAAAATAACTAACCCAGCGAAATTGTGGCCTTAAAATTACCTATTTACCGAGAAAATTTTTATTTAAATTTTTCAAAGTGTCGGTGGGAATTTTAAATTTTCCATGTAAGAGCGTGTGTGAAGCGGTAACAAAGTTCGCGGAGAGTAAATTTTTGACAACTATGAGGTGAATAAAATTTCTGTAGCTCATGAGGCTGGTGAAATTTTTGACAAATGCATAGAAAATGTTGACAATCGCAAAGATTGTTGATGTGCGTAATTTTTCGTTAAACAAAAGCGTAAATTGATGAATTGCGATCAACGATGGTAAATGTTTTCTTAAAATATTAATTTCACTTCAATTTGTAATATTTTATTCCGCATAAATCTGCGGCTATAAAAAATTTACTGCTGTTAAAAAAGTTTTCATTTCACACAGCAGATTGGCAAAACTGACTCACCTTAGTAAAAATATTATTCACCAGCTTTCCCCATAGAACTTTGTTACCTATTCACACACGCCCTAAGTAACATGTAAAAAAGTTTGTTTTCATTAAAAATGTTATACATTTTGAACCGTTAAGTTTTTGTGTTTTCAATATGGAGAATTTGTCCTCCTAGAATGTTCAAAACATTCTGGTTACCTTACCTTAACAGTATTCAGAAGAAACACATCGTACTCAGGGCTGGCAACTTGGCTCAAACCGTGCCATATTTTACTACAAATGGCATTTTATTTTACAATTTGGTACAAACTGCCAAATTTGCACTTTCGAAAATTATTATTTTTGTCAACTAAAATTTTCTAATTTCTATAGTGTATACAACTGGTTTATATTACTTTGCATTGGACTTTTGTTTTAGAATGTGTTTGTAATTTTAATGCTAAATGAGAAGAACTAAACAGAATGATAGCTTTGTTGGCACTTTTATTTTTCTATATTTGGCACATTTTGGCACTGTTTATCCTCAACATGGCACTTCATAGCTAAGTACAGTTGGCAACTCTGAGAAGTATTTCTCTCTAGCGCCTGCATACTTCTTATTTACTACCGTCGGCCAACTTTAACAAATTTATAGTGGTTTTACGTTCTTTGGCAAATTACGCTCTGTTAGCCATAAATTTTACTATGTTTTGACCGCCGTTGTATCAGTACCCCCGGGACCATATCGGGAATTCATTTATATTTTAAATTGCATTGTCATCGCCCAGCAAAAAACACGATTACCACAGAAGTTAAAATAGAATTGAATTAGGCGATGGGAATCGCTTACCCTTTCGCTTCAAGAAGGCATTAATTTAATATGGGCATGTCATTAGCCATAAGGCCTTACCCGCAGCATTACTTTCGCGCGAACGGAGAACGCATGGATAAACAGAATTCAGAGAAGCAAACAAAGAATGCCTTACAGAGAAACTAATGTAGAATGCCTAGATAAGTACATAATTATGTATATTTAATTGAAAACAGAAAATAAAGATTGTTCTAAGAGATTAAGATTTTTATAAGTCAGTTTTCATACATACATATGTATGTATTTAGGTATTTAGATCTTACTTAAAAATCGGTATGTACATACATACATACATATTTAATTAAACATAAAATTGTACTTCCTCACTCATTAACTTGACTTCAACTTCGCTGTATTTTGCTTGTAATTAGACAAAGCTAAACATGCATTTCGATATAGTTTGGTCGGAATGAATTTATATTAATTTTCTTGTATAATTTACTGTTTTTAGTCCGCACTCAAAAAATTATTTCCTTCGGACACTTACTTTCAAAGAAAATCAAAAATTTCCTAATCACTGCCAGAATTTTCAATTCTTGATAAAAAAAAGTATTTGGAATTATGCAACAAAATTTACATAGTGTATCTACTCGGATATCGGAGATACAGACGCTAAATTTAAACGTAGAATACGTGGTATGGTTAAGAGCATATTCAAGTCAAAAGCGATAATAATTTCGATAGCAAAATCGATAAAAACATCGATGATAATATCGATATCAAAATCGATAACAAAATCGATGAAAAAATCGATAAAAACATCGATCATTATACCGATAAATTCCGAAAATATCGATAGCAAAATCAATAAAAATATCGATAAAAATTTCGAAAACAAAATCGATAACAAAACCGATAAAATATCGATTATTATATCGATAAGTCCCGAGAATACCGAATATGTCTAAAATCCCGAAATAGTTCCCAGACTGAGTCTCTGTGCCTCTGTCTATATCCTTTTCTCTAAAACTACCTTTATTTTAATCTTTCTTCCTCTATCTTCATCTATACTTTTATCGGTATCCTCATCCTCATCTTTTTCTTTATATTTATATTTATCTTTGCTTTTATTTTTATGTTTACCATGTTCCTAATACACATATTCCCCTTCACCTTTGCCCTTATATAAGTAAAGTGTTTAAATGTACCTTGGTCTTCATTTTTGCTTTTATCTTTACGCAACTTTGTTTTTGTTTTTATTTTTACCTTTGTCTTTATCCTTTTATTTATCTATGTACGTACTTTAGTTTTATTCTTGGATTGGTCTTTTCTAAGGGTTGTTTCACTTCAAAAAGTTTTCGCGTATTATGCATAAATGTGTTCATACATACATATATGTATGTACATACATATATACTTAATATGTATAGACATACATACATAGACTACTAAAAAATAGAAACAGATCCACATTAACTGCAATCATGTATGTATGTATTTAGATATGTACATACGCTGCGATTAGGCTATAAATATTGCGCCATCTGTTTATCAAAAGCCGAAATATGTACTTACGCACTCATACGCAATTTTTGTCTCCTTCCCAACGCATGCACGTGTTTGCGAAACGATGACACAGTGATTTTGTATGGGAAATCATTTATGCCCATATATTGAAATCAAATAAACATACTTAGAAGATATCAACCAATACTTCCTATATACCAAACGAAAGCAAAACTCTTGAATTTTTGAATTAAGAAAAAAAAACAAAATCATTCGAGCGGTTTTCGAGCATTTTGGTAATGAAAAAAACTGATCAATATTTGTTGAATTTATATAAAATCTGTACACGACAATATTTTTACTGCTCCAAAGGACCTATATCCCGAAAATGAAAGTTATATCTGCAAATCATAAGCTGCTGGAGCACTTTAAAGGCTCAAAATTGACCCCAAAATAAGCCAAAGTTTACCGTTATTTTTACGACAGAAGCCGAATAGGTTACTTACAAAAATGAATCTGTCGATAGGTGCGGAACATTCTCTTTGAAAGCCCCTACTTTCCTTTGAAAACGCTTCGTTTGTTCTCGTGAAGCTCTAAAAATTACAACTACAACATTTCAGCATAGCCTCCATATCGAACGTAAGACGTATTCTACGTCAAAAAAAATTGTCCGCGCTCGAGAATGTCAAGGTAATGTTTTTTTTGTTGCAAGTTTGCGACTATCCGAATCCCTTGCGTCACGCTTAAATGGTCAGATTATTGAAATGCACACTCTTAAGCATGTAATTAACCAACCAGATGTTCATCTAACGCGCCCGAGTAAATCCCCGAACCCCCTCTTGGGCTTCCCTATTACAAAGTACGCACGAAGCCCAAGATATAAAAGAAAATAGAAACACACGCTGGAAAATAAATACAGTTTTGCAAATATTTATTTGAATTCTACGTTATTTCTAACTTTTAAAGCGTGCTTGTTATACATGTGGACCCAACATTGCTCCAAACGTGTTGGTTCAATAATTCAGTACTACAAACAGACGTCTACCAAATAATGAGGTTAATATGAAATACGAAAGAGATCTGCTGCTTTCATTTAATTGTCGCATGTAGATAAATTAACGCAATTCTTTAACTGGCGAATCAAATGATATTGCGTCTTTCTATAGACTATTTGCCAAATAGTTGTTCGAAGAATCGCACAAAAAAACAACCACGCTAGCTAGGACAAATTAGCCCAAGTGTTTTGCCAACGGTTTTTTTTAAGTTAATATAAATTTGAAATAAACAAAACAGGCCACATATATTCCATATAAATTTGGTAGATTTCTTCTAAAGCTTTAGTAGGAACTACTTGTGAAACCATGAATGTTTTAGTAATCATCTCATTTTTGGTCTGCTTAATAGCTGCCAGCGACGGTGAGTTGCAAAACGAAGTTGGTTTTAACAAAATTTGTGATTTATGTGTTAATTTTTGCATTTACATCCATAGCCCGTCATAAATCTAGCTGGACGCAAAGTCGAACAAGTCCAGATGAAAACCCTCACGTTGCTACCCTTATCACACCCAAGACTACAAAACCGGAGCTCGTGGGATCGTCGGAAAATAAAGTTTTTTATGATCCGTTTGGCCGTTGGCAAAAGAAACATAAGAGTATTTCATCTTTGTTTCCATGGAATTGGCATTGGCCTCACAAGAAAACGACGACTACAACAACAACAACAACAACGACAACAAAGAAACCATGCCAAAGATGTCGCAGAACAACAACAACAACGACAACAGAACCACCCTGCCATGATGACGATGATGAGCCAAATACACTTGCACCGCAAAATAATACCACGACTGCTGCTCAAGAAACAACTACTACGGCCCAACAAACAACCACTGCAGCTCCAGAAACAAGCACTGCTGCACAAGTAACAAATAGCACTGCAGGCACTAGGGCAGACGAAGTAGACATATCAACTACCCCGCAACCCGAAGTGCTGACGAGAGCTCAGAGCTTCCTGAAGTCCCTACCACCGCAGAACCAGAGGTTGACAGTACCACCGCGAACGAGAGAGCTCAGAGCTTCCTGAATTTCCTACCACCGCTGAGCCAGAGGTTGACAGTACCACCGCTGACGAGAGCTCAGACCTTCCCGAGTTAACGACAACCTCTTTGCCACAGGATAACACAACACTTCCCGAAAGTACTACAGTTAAACCTTGTGGCAAATGCCCTAAGGAAGACAGTCCTTGTTGTAAGTCAAAAATATAATCGCATTATTGTTCTATTCATATTCCTCCCAAAGCGGTTCCGTTGCCATCAAAAAATCCAATTGTTCTGAAGCATCAGTCGACAATTCGCAATTTGATTTACTTTCGAAACTTTTTGCACAGCTCAAATTAAAGTTGAATGCAATTTAGCGAGTAGTTGATTAATTTTTAGAAAAGTAATAAATCAAGCGTATGCAAATATGTGCATATGTTGTATTATTTATTGAAGTATTCCTTTTTTCTAAAAGCCCTTAGAAAACTATAGCTGGTTAAGTTAAATACCTATAATAATAAAATATGTTGGAAACCTCTTAATGTATTTGTGTACTTTACGAGTATGTATTGATATTGGAATTGTAGGACACATCAGCTTGATTTCTTCGGAATTTCTCTGCCTCAAAAGTTGCTTCTTAATTACTAATACCACTGTCTTCAATAAATAAAAACAAATAATATATATGATTACTGTGATCGATTTCGTTCTTTACGTTGTTTTTAAAACTTTTTTTTAGAACAATATTTTTTGTATTTTTATACAACAAAAAACAAAGAAATATACAAATATTTACAACGAAAGCTTAATAGCATAACAGCTTTCGTCTGGGTTATTTACGTATATTTTATTTGGCTCTACAACCGTTTATTGAGACCAGAAACACATTTGCTTCCGCAGACTATTTGAATTACATACATATATGTATGTATGTAGGTGTAGGCAGGCCTTTCTGCACTTCGTACTGTTCGTTGTACATTCACGAGTGCCTAGTCAAAGGCTTTTTTCACCGCTGCTTCAGCATTTTCGCCTTCACAACATTTTCTAAAAATTTTACAAATTTCCGGTAATTTCATTTTTTAAAAGGGTTAGGCCTATAAATATGTAGCATATTTTGCTGCAAACTTTCTTTGCAATTTTGTTGGTTGGTTGGTAGTAGCTTTAGCACCAGCACAAAGTTGGCTTTGCATTCGTGTGTCGAATGAAGTTATTATTG
>NW_016158427.1:113830-131741 GCF_001687245.7 Rhagoletis zephyria
TGATCCTTTAACTTCAGAAGTAACCTCGCCAAATCCTGTCCAAAGTAGCACAGCTGATGACAGCTCGGAGCCTCCTGAAGTACCCACCACACTTGCGCCAGAGGTAAACGGTACCACCGCTGACGAGAGCTCAGAGGTTCCTGAAGTGCCTACCACCGCTGAACCAGAGATTGAAGTACCACCGCTGACGAGAGCTCAGAGCTTCCTGAAGTCTACACCGCAGAACCAGAGGTTGACAGTACCACCGCAACGAGAGCTCAGAGCTTCCTGAAGTATCTACCACCGCTGAACCAGAGGTTGACAGTACCACCGCTGACGAGAGCTCAGAGCTTCCTGAAGTTTCCTACCACCGCTGAGCCAGAGGTTGACAGTACCACCGCTGACGAGAGCCTTTTTTTTTACGTGGCGATAACAAAATTCCGCTTGTTATTTTATTCTTTATAATCAATAACAGTTGTGTCAACATAGATCGAAAAGCGGCAGGTAAGTGCCTTATTTTGCGATTTTTGTTCATAATATAGTTTTTTTTAGAACGGTTATAGTACATCTAATATATAAAAACTAGCAGACCCGGCGAACTTCGTCCCGCCCAAAATTCGATTTTTAATTCAAACACTTTGGTTTAACAGTTTCTCGAACAATCCACATTTGCGATTTGTACGGCACATTCATCGGCTAAGACTATGGTTTGGTGGTCGTTTGCCGCCTTAAATAACCGAACGAAAGCGTTATGTCCATGAGAAGTTCCCTGGTGGCAACAATGATCCGGATCTATAGTGAATGTGCCCTAGAAACGTTATCTTATAGTTGGTGGCAATTTCAAAATGAATGCGTATCAACAGAAATACAATATACATACATAAACTGAGATGAAATACCTTAAAAGCCAGTTTCACGAAAGCAATTTAAGTGAAAAATGATTTTTTTTCTGTCAGATTCTATAACAAATTCAATTAAAAAAAATAAACTTTCATTAAATTGCCTTCATGAAACTGGGCTTTAAGGTATTTCGACAGGTGGTGATTTGAGTTTACCACTGCCATAATATTGGCAAATCACATCCACTGGGCCAATCGTAACACACGAGAGTTCAATATACTCAATGGTGCAACAGGTCGATTTAGGGCCGTTTTCTCGTCTAACCTTTAGTTTACCAGCCACTTTATCGTCTCGATATACGAGTTTCGTTTTCTCATCAGCGCATTAATTTCTCGAATCGAAAAATTCTTGCTCACCCGATGCAACCTTTAAAAATTTGTACCCAACTTTAAATTTTGGTTCGGTTTTGGTTCATGAGTTAGATATTTCAACCAAGGTTTTGGTTTTTGCTAACAGTTGCTCTTGGTCTGTCATTGCTTATGTTGCATTGCCAACCTTTGCAATTTTATGACGAATGTAGTGAAATTTTACTCTCGGAAATGTAGTGAAGTTTCACGCTACGGAATAACAAATTTATTTTTACCGGTAAGATAAGAAAACGAAAACACTTTAAAGTGAGCAGCAATTTATCTTCCCTTTTAGTAAAGGCACATTTACTGTTTACATTAGAAAACGGCCCTTAGTCTGACATTTACGGCACCTTTTCTCATTTGTCGATTTTTAGTAATAACTCGACCTCAGCACCACCTGGCAGCTCTCTTTTGCAATTGGACTGCCTTTACCGTTTCCACTACATGTTTTGAATATTCGCAAAATCGGATCATAAACAAGATTTTTAGTAATAACTCAACTCCAGCGCCAACTGGCGGATTAAAATATAAAGCTAAACTATCTAGAGACTCGCTCAATTTTTCTCAATGAGTATGGGTTTCATTTCATACATCTCTATACGAAGTGTTCCTGTACCATGAACACTTCCAGAGATATGCCGTATGAAATTCGGCTTGTATGGTAGGTGCCACGCCCCTTTTTCCAATAGCTCCATATTTTCTCCATTACTATGCGATTAATTTCATTTATCAATACACCAACTTCCAGCGCTCTACCAAGAACAATAAGGAAAATTCGACTTGTATGGGAGATGCTACGCCCGTATAAAGTTCCAGTACTCTACCATAAACACTCCCAGAGAAACTTATTATGAAAAATTCGGTTTGTATGGGAGGGGCCACGTGCCCTTTTCAAATACCTCAAATTTTTACCCAAGAGCATGGGATTGATTTCATATTTCTCCATACCAAGTTCCAATACTCTACCATAATTACTTCCAGAGATGTGCAGGATGAAAAATCTGGTTTAAAAGGGAGGTGCTACGCCCCGTTTTCCAATAGGTCTAATTTTTCTCCAAGATTATACGATCGCCAATACCAAGTTCCATCACTCTACCATGAACACTTCCAGATAAATATATGCAGTATGAATATTCGGTTTGTATGGGAGGTGCCTCGCCGCCTTTTCCGATAGCTCCAATTTTTCTCCGAGAGTATTCGATGGATTTCATATATCCCTATACCAAGTTCCAGAACTCTACCATGAACATTTCCAGAGATATGAGGTATGAAAAATATGAATTAACAGCAGACAGCGCTGTTATGTGGGCATGTATGTTAGATTCATAGGATTTTTAAAGTCCTGCAGTTCCATTTTTAGGGAAGTATTTAAACTGTACTGTAAAAAGTAAGATGATAATTTAATTATAGTTGACATGCTTCAGATAATGTTTGATATGCCTAAGATATTAATGCAAAAAAAAATAGCAATTCTTTATGGGCATATCGCCGGGTCGTTACATACCAGATTTTAATATAAAAATTCACCTAAGATTTAACTGTCATCGGTGATGTTAATTCTGACCTTGTATCACGCTTGACAGAAGAATTTACTTTTGCATTGCAAAGTCGGAATTAACCCCAGCGATGACAAATAAGACCCAGATGGGTTCTAACATCACAAAATTGTTTTTGTGAAAATGCAGATAGAGGCTATTGAATATAAGCCCTCGATAATAGGTTTGTTCCACAAGCTATTCGAAGTAACTTCGAGTTACACATACGCGTTCCAAAAGTAAGTTTTAGAGTTTCTTTGATATACGCTCACAGTTTGAACTTTGCTCGAGTTTTTCTACAAGTACATAGCTTGTGGAATAAGCCTAATATCGAGGGCTTATATTCAATAGCCGCTATCTGCAATTTTCACAAAAACAACTTTGTGATGTTAGAACCCATCTGTGTCTTATTTGTCACCACTGGTGTTAATTCCGACTTTGCAATTTTAAAGTAAATTCTTCTGTCAAGCGTGATACAAGGTCAGAATTAACATCACCGATGATAGTTAGGTCTTAGGTAGATTTTTATATTAGAATCTGATTTTTATGAAAAATGCAGATAGAGGGTATTGAATATAAGCCCTCGATATCTTGGAGGGTTAATTGTTTAAAAAGAAGGCTGACGTTTTTTTTTGGCGGGTGTTGCTTGATGTTTCGAAAATAACTTTCAGTTTAATAACAACAAATTCAAATATTCGAATGGCTTTTGCCTATAACTTACAATTCTTTTTTCACAATTTACTCACATTGTAAAAGAGTTTTGCATACAAGATATAGAGTTAGATACTCTTATTAGCGAGTTCTTAGGCTTCCAAAGTTTTTGCGTAGTTGAAAAAATTAATTTAAGTCATGAGGAATTATAGATGAAGTCCTTAAATAGTGGTACTTTTCCACGGTTTGAAAAAATATATATATTTTTTTTCAATACCACACTCAAACGAAGCAACTGAGAGGATCTTAAGTATAAAGTTTTCTTCCTGGTGCAAAGAAAGAAACCGGCTTCTAATTAAAAATTTTTAAGTGAACTGCATATTAAAAGTAATTTTAAATTGAAAAGTGTAGAATTCTTTGACTATTTAAACACTGAAGATGGAAATGATGTCATTATTGCTATTGAAAAATGCCGTAAATATAATGTTGTGTACACTCATGCTAAAATGAATAAACCTTTTCTTATGAACTATATTTTATTTATATACCAAAATATTGTTAAAAAGAACTACTCTGGCGTTTTGAAGTATTATTTGATACTTACATTCATAATTTTGCTTTGAATAAAAATGCACTGAAAAGTACTGATTTTTTTAGCATGAAAAAGTCGAATGTACTGATTTCGCGCATAAAAAAATCTGGCAACCCTAGAGTGGCCAGAAGTGATTCGCGCACTTACGGTTCAAATCGCAGCTCACTACGTCCGGATATTTATATCCACGTATCCCCTGGCCATCGCCTGGCTGTCGGCCGCTGTGGTGTAGTGGTAAGCAGTGCGCGTCTGCACTCCGTTGCACCATAAAAAAAATATAGAAAAAAGGTTTTTTCTTAACAGCGGTCGTCCCTCGGCAGGCAATGGCAAACCTCCGAGTGTATTTCTGCCATGAAAAATAGTTTCTCATAAAAATACAATCGCCGTTCGGAGTCGGCGTAAAACTGTAGGTCCCTCCGCTTTGTGTGACAACATCAAGGCGCACGCCACAAATCGGAGGAGAAGCTCGGTCAAACACTAACATATGTATGTGTAAGCGCCAATCTATTATTATTATATTATTACTATTATTCCCTGGGTAGCAACCAAACACCCGTTTGGGAGCGAGCTAAAGTGAAAAGGCGTAAAACTTCGAGTGCGCTGGGTTTGGGTCCCGAAACGTTAAAACCCCACCCAATGAAAAAGAACAGAAAGCCTCGGATGATACCACCTTTTTTTGGTGACGACCACGGCAAAGGGTATGCACCTGGAATGTCCGGACCCATCGGCGTAGCCAGGTAGGGGCAGGGGGTGCTCGAGCCGCCCGTAAAGGAGCGCAAATTCGGTGTTGGATTCGTGGTAGGAGAGAGTCTCCGTCACTGAGTACTGGCGCTCACCCCGGTGGATGAACGTCTAAAAACAATCGCTCATCTGCACCCATGCCCCGACGGAAAAGAAGGACGAGGCGTCCAAGGATCTCTTCCTTGAGCGTTTGGAGCGTACATATGAGCGCTGCCCTTGACACGATGTCAAAATCGTGCTCGGCGATTTTAATGCCAAGGTATCTTTGGCGCCACTGTTGGAAAATTCAGCCTCCACGACGAAACGTCCGGCCAATTTATTCGCAACTCGACTCACACATCTGCTCTCTGAGAGCACTCTTCAACAATCCCACATACGCGAGCAGTGGAACTACATTTCCCTATCAATAAATACCGCTGCCGAGGAAGTAGTTGGATTTCAGTGAGCCCGAAAGAACAACTGGTCCGATGAGGAATGTCAAGAAGCCGCAGAGAAAAAGGATGCCACCTATAGGACACGCTGCGATCGGGCGCAACGCGAACAATTTGGGACCCCTATAGGTAACTGAAGAAGAAGCGACACGTATGTATTTGTCAATAAGAATACAGAGACCGAAATACGTGAGTACGAAGATCTTGAGATGCTGGCCGACAGGAAGACCGCCCGAAAATTCTAACCGAGGGTTAGGCGACTTGCGGAAGGTTTCAAGACCAGGGCGAACTCCTGTAAGAACAACAATGGCGACCTAGTGACCGGTGTCCAGAATGTACTTAAATTATGGAGAGAACACTTTTCCACCCTACTGAATGGTAGAAGCGCTGAAAGTAGCCGAGAAGACGAACCTGAGCCCCTAGTCGGTGACGATGGAGTCGTCTCACCGCCTGACTTTGACGAGGTACAAATAGCGATTACGTGGCTGAAAGGAAGGGCTGGTGAAGGAAACCCCAGAATATATTCTACCTTGATGGACGATTGTCGTCTCCATTTAAAATTTGGAACTTGGAATCATCCAAAGTGCTGACCTTTTAAAATAGCCTAAGGTTGGAGGGATTACAATTAGGATTTAGCAAAATATATCTTCTTAGGTTGCAGCGCGGGTATCTCCGACGTAATAATAATAATATCGTCACTGACACGAATAAAGGCGAAAAAGGACGAGTGAAAAAAATTTTCTAAAGGACGCGTAAACGTGGATTCAACATCGGTCCGGGAAAGTCTTTCGGGAACTCATATAATCATAGTTGACCGCGAAAATATAAGAGAACAACTAATTTTTAAGCAAAAACAAGACCGACTTCAATTCTCATATAAAAGTTTAAGATTGTCGTTAATTTCTTCATGATCCAATGATCGGATTTAAACCAAATTAGTATGTGACCACCTGTGAGGTAACACCTTTCCTTTAAAAAAGAACTATAGAAATCGGTTAACGTGGTCCAAAGTTATGCGGTAACATACATAACAAAAAAAATCCCAAGGAATTGATAGCCCTTCTCCATTTTGTGGAATCGGTTAAAAATAAAATACATATTTTCTATTTTTATAAGGAATTTAAAAAGTTAGCGCTTTATAAATCATAATGTTAATGCAGTTAAATAAATTTTCGGCTTTTTAGTAAAAAAGGGGCAATCAATACAGTCTCAGCTCAAAAGATTCGCACAGGCTTATTCTAATGGCGATTTATTTTCTACAAAAACTGTTGCCTTTTCAATGCCTTAGTATTTGTGCGTAGAGGGCACTGGTAGAATAGAAAACGCCATAAATGGTCCCTTGGTCGTCAGGGGGGTAAAAAGTTAAACATATCCATTTTATGGCATTCGTCAACATACAAAAAAATATATGCGTATATAAATTAAATATTATTTCTGTTAAAAAATATTGAATAAAATTTGCCTTAAAATGAATTACAAGAAAAAAATCAAAAGTTAAAAAGGTTCTGAAAATAATAAAAAAAAAAATAAGGAAAGATTCTCATTAAAAAAATGTAAACAGTTTCAAAATAATGAAAAAAGTTTGTTTATTTTAAGAAAAGAAACAAAAAGTTTTGAGCAAATTTAAATTAAAAAACCAGTGTAGTAAAAGGGTTATAAATTTCAAAAAAAAAATATTATCTTTTCCTCAATCTAAATTTCAAAGTTTGTAATTTACTAATTTTCCCTTTTTTCTATAATGGATGTTCGATACAGTCTCTGCTCTATAGGTTCACGACTCCGAACAGCGATTGCAGTTTTATGAGAAGCTGTTTTTCGTGGCAAAATACACTCGGAGCTTTGCCATTGCCTGCCGAGGGGCGACCGCTGTTAAGAAAAAAACCTTTTCTCTATATTTTTTGCGATGCTGCTTTGACCAGGGCTTGAACCCAGACACTGCGGAGTGGAAGCGCGCACTGCTTACCACTACACCACAGCGGTGGCGCTTTTTAACATACAAAATAAAGAGAAAAACAAATATATCACAAATTTAATATCATACATACCTTATTTTATTCTAAACATCAAATTTATTTACATAACTGCAGGACACAGAAAAATTGTTAAAAATTTTTCCCATTTAAAATACTCTTAATATTTAGATACATGCATTTGCAACTTGTTCCAAATAAATACAATCATTTCATGCGCTTGCATTTCACACACTACGTCAAGTGAAAAAGTTTGGAATCGCCCACAATATCCACATCACTACCCTCATCATCGTCGTCGACATCTTCCTCATCGTCATCCACATCCGAATAATCATCGGTAGAGTAGTCATGTTGCAGAAAACCTACAGCGTTATCCAGATTACCACTCGAAATGTTGCGCAACATTTGCAAATGTTGTTGATGGGGTGGCGATACGGCGAGGTTGCCGTGCACTAATGGCGGATGATGGTGGCCAGCCCCCAAAGAATCACCAACTCCACCATTGCTGCTATTGCCACGTAACTGTAAGTGTGTTTGATGGGCGTGCGGATGTGAGTGCGAGTGTAAAAGTGTGTGTTGCTGATGTGTAGCGTGTTGCTGCTGCTGCTGCTGCTGTTGCTGTTGTTGTTCACGCGCATAGGCCTGCGCAGCGAAACTCTTTTCAGCGCCATTTGTATTTTCCACTCCACCATGATTATTATTGGCATTCGAATTGCCACTCTGATTGTTGCTGGCGGCTATGGTGGCGGCGGTGGAGGTGCCACCGGCGGAGGCCATGACAATATTATTGCTACTGCTCTTAGCACTGTGACTGCTGCTGCTGCCACTGGCGCTGCCGTCCGAACGTGAAAAGTCAACGGGTTCTGCAAATGGAAATTCACAAAAGTTGTTAATAAAGCAATTTTGTTAAAAAAAGTTTTCACTTGACTACAAAGTTTGGAATATTTTGGGGAATTTAATTACATGAAGTGCTCTGAACTGAAATAGTCTCAAGAAAGTGGTGCTAATGGAGTAGCAAGTTTTGTAAAGTTCTTTGAGAGATGTCGCCCGCCGCCACTAAAGAATTCACTCTTACTTTAGTAGCAAGTTATTGCTGACATGGCGATGGAAATGAAGATGGGAGTTGCAAGCTTCCTTTGGGTTTGCTTGAGATGCGTATACTTTTACATACAAATAGATTGTTCAGCATTTGTTGCGAGGTACTATGCATGGACTAATTTTTATAATTGCATAATTACAGAAATAAAATCAAGAATTTCGCGAAAAATACATAGCGGACAAAATTAAAAATTTGTTTTTTTGTTAAACCCTTACAAAATAAAAAATAATTTGAAAGTATACTTTTTTGGCTATTATTATTTTTCCCGAAAAAAAAAAATATAAATAAAAAAATACATAGGGGACATTTAAAATATTTTAGTTAAAACCTTACAAAATAAAAAATAATTTGAAAATATATTTTTTTGGCAATCTGTTATTATTTTTCCAAAAAATAAAAAAAAAAATAAAAATAAACTTGAAAATATATATATAGTTAAGGTTGAAATTGAAAGAATTAAAAAAAAAAAACTATGTCTAAAACGTTACAGGAAAAATTTCAAATAGTAAGAAGTCTCAGTAGAAATGAGTAAGAAATCTCAGCACTTTATTCAGATTAAAATATCAATCCAAAACTACGTCAAATAAATGGCTAACTTTACTGGGTTCAAGTATTGTTCTTGAAAACTATTAGAACTTCAAATTGAGTACAATCATTTCTGAATACAGGTAAATATAAATAAAACTCAGTACTTTTAAGTATCTATTCGTCACTTACTACTGAGTACTTTGAATCGATCCTGAGTGCTTGCATCAAATTGATGATTGGAGCAGAGTATTTTTAAGTACTGAGTACTTTCGAGTTCTTTTAAGTACTGAGTACTTTCGAGTTATTTTATGAGTACTGAGTACTTTTGAGTTCTTAGTATCGATACATTTAGAAATTGGTTTCTGTCCTGATCCTTTTGTGAATCAAGTTCTGAGTGCTTTTGGTATCGATACTGCCCAACACTAGTATATACATATAAAGGAGTCCAACATATTATGGGCATGATTACCCTAAAACAGACGCAGGTTCAGGATCCGGTGTCTATAACGAAAGTTGTGGCGACAATTTTTTCACTACTCTCTTGAGGAATTTGTCGATTTTTGCGCTCCTCAAGGCCATGGACCATGTAGTGGAACAGAATTAGAAAGCTAGGAGTTTACCTTCCGTGAAAACCGTGAAAAAAATCTGAAACTAAAATGGCGCGAAAGAAACAAAGAGAGTAACATTTTCTCTCCTTTAATAATAATAAAAGATTGGGGGAGGAACCTAAAGTTTTACGCCAACTCCGAACAGTGATTGTATATTTATGTGAAGCTGTCTTTCATAACAGAAATACACTCGGTTGTGATTACGATTAATTAGTTTTTATCATTAATCGTTAATCCAATTAAAAAGAAAATCTGATTAAGTGTTCTAGTTTGTCCGGATATCTCACGTACGATGCAAGAACAGCATTTTTTTTCTTTGAATCGACATACTTTAAGCATTGTTGGCGCTATTTTCATTTGAATGAGGAAATATCATCATTTACTTTATTTCCAAATTTTTGTTGAAAAGGTAATAATGTCAAGTGACTTTATTTCGCACCAGTACGCGAAATAGTGCCAATTGACCTTATTTCCGAACTTTTTTATTGGTAGAGTTTGATTTGAAATTTAATGAAATGAAAAACGATATCAGAAATAGCTGGATGGACTTAGATGAAACATTTGGAATATTTAATTTGAATAGGATTGTCAACTGTTTAAAAATTAAATTTATATAAAAGTACGATCTGTCGGTGGTTGTGGCATCAGGTTGGTGGGCACTAAAGTACACGGGTTTGTCGCTGGTTGTGGCACCAGGTTGAGGACCACTGAAGTAGTTGGATGCTTCGACGAGCGTAGAGTGTAATGCATTTGAAGTGCCAGGAGTGCTGCCCAAAATAATATTGTGTGCGCATCTCCTCTAACGGCTTGGTCAAACACAAACACTGTTCCTTGCTTTTTAATTAATAAACGCTGTATGTCTTTTATAAAAAACCAAGGCGTATTTAACAAGGTGGTGTTAGCCATATATAAGTAAAAAATAACACTAACAAATTATACATGTCCATACTGTCATTGGTATGAGTTACAACAAACACATCGTTTTGACGTAATGGCCTCCACGGCGAAAAACTCAGCTGTCGCCCCAACACCATCCTGTTAAATACACCTTGTAAAAAACTTTCTCATTTTATTANTAAGGCGTATTTAACAAGGTGGTGTTAGCCGTATATAAGTAAAAAATAACACTAACAAATTATACATGTCCATACTGTCATTGGTATGAGTTACAACAAACACATCGTTTTGACGTAATGGCCTCCACGGCGAAAAACTCAGCTGTCGCCCCAACACCATCCTGTTAAATACACCTTGTAAAAAACTTTCTCATTTTATTACTTGGCTTTGTTCCGATCGTCGGCTAGTGAAAGCGCAAGCAACGAAACCAACATGGGTTACCGTGGTGCATTTGCTAGCGCTGCACAAAAAGGAGTTTGGTACTCTATTACACAAAACCCCGCACGGTCGCAATGGTTTTACAAATTTATTACATTACATGGTGTTTACATTGATTTAAAACGAACAAATAGTTAAATATATTTCCCCAGTTGTTCGAGTTCTCGAGATATTAGATTTTATTCTAACAAAAGTTCATTTTCCGCACTGACTCGGATGCTTTACTTGATGATGGTGCAGTGATTGTCCCCTTATCCGATCATAAAAAAATTCGAGTAGTAAAACATGGCTCAAAACCAATAAAGCTACCGGAGCCTATGGTCGCATCACTGAGTTATGTATAGTAAAGGTGCTTTAAGTTCAATGCACGAAATTTCACTGAGTCAGTCATAATTACGATTTAAGGCTCTTTTAAAATAACGGTCTCTGCGAAGTCTCTATATTATTTTTGCAACGCAACAGAAGATAGTTCTAAACTTGCCTATAGATTTTCCTATTGTCGCATGGCAAAGTAACGTAATGTATGTTAAAGAATATTTTGGCTTATTGAAAAGTTGTCTTAAGTAGACTCACCATTTGTATTGTCTCGCCGTCGCAACTGCTTCTTATGTTTCATGCGTCGATTCTGAAACCACGTCTTCACCTGTGTCTCACTCAAACCCAATGCGTTGGCCAGCTCTACACGTTCGGGCGTTGATAGATACCTTTGCGCCTCAAAACGTTTTTCCAAACCCGACAGTTGGGGATCACTGAAGACAGTGCGCGCTTTACGTCGGCGACAGTGTCGCAATGCATTCACACCCATACCCAGACCTAAAGCCAATTCGGGCACACAACCGGCGCCACCAAAAAGGTGACCACCACCAAACAAGCTTGCTGAAAATACATAAAAAAAAAAGGTTTCATTAAATAACTAACATCTAATAAATTTTCGATATTGACGCCTAATTGAATATTGTTTGCAAAAAAGGCAACCGTAAAAGTTTGGTGTTTTTAATTTGTAATTAAATATAGTATTTTTTTCCAATAACTAACTACATACATACATACATACTCGTATGTTTGTATACACTCCTGTGGTGTTAATTGCATAATTGGTGTGCACGCAAACTTACCCTGTGAAAGAAAATAAGGGTCCACTGATTTGTAGGCACCCGAGGACGGTGACAAGTAGCCGAGTGTCATTTGCAAGAAGCCATGGTCACTGTAGGCCGCACTTGGATACAGCACTGAGGCTGGATGTGGATGTTGTGGCGCAGGTGGTGGTAGCGTAAGTGGTGGCGGTGGTGGTGGTGGTGGTGCTGCGGCTGATTGTGATAAATAGCTGCATGTTGTTGGTGAAGATGAGTGGTGTGACCTATTGTTATTGTTGCTGGCATGTGTGACGGCAGCTGGATGCACGGATGTTGGCGATGGCAGTGAGGCGGACGAAGTTGATGATATTGAAGAGGGTGCAGTTAAAGCGACGGACAAATTGGGACGCTCGCTCGTTTTGAAGCTGTTGATGAAGAGGGAAAATTAAATATGTATGTAGTATTTTTATGTATGAAATTTATTAATTAAAATTTTCTCTTTAGATATATAGTTTCTTAGTGACTAATACTTTTTGAGGGAAGCAATTAGTAATATTAGTGGTGCCTGGTGGACCCCTCCTACTCCTAAATTCATGTGCTTAAGGTTATGCAGAACATAATGCCTTTTGATACATATTGCAGACAGAACTGCTGTTTACTGCCGGATCTCTTCAGCATTACCACATTTAGGCTTCCAGGCTGTTGTATAGGTTTTAAGGCAGAATTGGACGCCATTAAGGAAGCAACAGGCCCACTGCTCCTCAAGGATGAAACGTCAATAAAGGAGGTAATAATCTACATACTTCGTTAGTCAAGGGGCCATCAGGCTGCTGAACTCAAATTTAATCAGGAAGGGCTTAACCACCCAATAAATGGCTTCAATATACATACACTTAAGGTCAGCTGCTTAAGTCAAGTGACATTTTGACTAGTTTTTGTTATTTTTCTTTTGTTTATTTAAGGTTAATATTTTTTTATAAATGTTTAGCACTTTACCTAACTAGTGCCACATAAAACCACATTTCAAATTTGGTAGGTGGATGTATTTTTATAATGTATTAATCATTGGTCGGAACCGGAAGAATCAGACCACTATAGCATATAGCTTCCATACAACTGATTGCTGAGATAAGTCATTTTTCATTATAACTTCTCCATTTATGCAGCTAGGGACATGAAATTTTGCAATACTTCTATCCATTATCAACAAAAAAATTAGAGCGAAAATTACAAAGATCGGGTCACTATAACCTATAGCTCCCATACAACTGATTGTTCAGATGTAAGATTTTTCGTTATAACTCCTCCATCTATGCAGCTGGGAACATGAAATTTTGCAATATTTCCACCCATTATGCACGGATTGCACGAAATGCAAAAATACTATTCCAAATTTCGAAGACTACGAGAGCACCCCATTGCAAAGTGGTAGCATGCATGGGTAGCAAGCAGCGAAATTATGTATCAAATACAGTGTTGCCAGAGAAAATTTCGTTTAGAGCTAAAACGGTCGAAAAAAAGACCTAAATAATACTAATACTTAGTAGCTAAAATGAAGAGCGACATATTTGTTTTTAAGGTTGAGCATTTATTGACGTAAGGTTGTTTTTCACCCCACGTCTGTATACAAATATGAAAAATACTTTATGTAAAGATGTTATACTCTCTGCTCTAATTTTACTATAGCCGTGTTAGCAGCATATGATAGGACAGCTGTATAGCTTGTGTGTTATGGAATGAAATGCAATAATAACTTTTTGGCACTGCAAGTGTTTTTATTTAGGTTAAAATATCTCCAATAAATTATATAATAGAAGAAATACTATCTAATTTCTTACGAATAATAACTCTTATTTGATATCACAGAGTTTTTTTTTAATATTTCAAAGTATCTATTAACATGAATGCATTTTCCAATACGATTATCATAAATTTTATTTTCGATAAAGTTTCGGGTTTTACTTAAGGGCATTCTTGGTTATTGTCATTGCAAAAGCTAAGCGAACTGGAAACTGAGGAAATTAAATATGCCTACATATAAGTGAAAATCTTTAAAAGATTATTTTATAGGCAAATGTGGAGTCGTTCAAAACGAAAACAATACCCTTCTTTTGTTTTTTTTTTGGTACTTTTCGCAATTATTTGTCAAAAATCGACGTCATGAATCGACGTAAACGACGAGTTACAAAGTGCCCTTTACAAAAATATATAATTTGTGCAGGTTGCGCTCCATAGCATCTACATTCCTAATCCGATTTTTATTATCTTTGGCTCAAAGTTAAATTTTTAAAATAATGAAAAAAAAAATTAAATGAAACGCCTGTAGTAGTAATAATTTTCATTGAAGTCGCCACAAGTTATATATTTTGGGAAGAGGCACATCAATACCCTTCGAGCTGTAAGTCGCTTACGTTGCTTTGGAGATTTTTTCATGAGATATTGAAGAAAAGCTACGAAAAGTACCAAAAAACACTTTTTTGAAAAAATCCATCCATTGTCCGATAATTTTAAAATAACGAATAAAATGCGGGACAAATGCAGGACACTTGGAAAAAATCAGTACATTTTCAGGTTTTTCAGGTTTGAAAAACTACGCAGGACCGACCTTCGAAAAACAGTACGGTCCTGCAAAAAACAGAACGGATGGTTACCGTAACCATAGGTTTGTCTGCATACCAAATTTCAAGTTCATGTGACTTATGGTTCCGAAGTTATAGCTGATTAAAAATTTGCAGGCCTATGGGAGGTGCCACCGTCCTCTCCCAAAATCGACACCATATTTGCAAACAAAACCATACCAATAACCTTCCCGGGGTAAAAACAAATAAGTGTGCAAAGTTTCGTGCGATTCCGTGTAGTGGTTCAAAAGTTATGAGGTAATAAACAAACAGACATTCACGTTTATATATATAGAAGTGCTGAAAAAATCTTTTAAAACCAAAATAAGGTGCATATATTTCGAATTCGTTGCTATTGCAGTGAACTAAAAATACTTTACAAACTGTTAATATCTGTAATTTCAGATATTTGAATTGAATGATTTGTTCGCAAAACTTTTCTCGAAAGTTTTACTTCCAGCTCTCCTTAAAGGTGAAATTAGTAGAGTAAAACAAAATCCGCGCTATCAGAAAAAGGAATTTCCTCTAATTGATTTTTGAATTCTTTAACCTAGATCCACGAATTTATGGTGGATACACTGCATCTCGAAATTTTCCATTTTATCAACGCTTAAGTTTTGGCTTATATATACCAAATACAACTAAAACTTTCTGGAGCTAAAAAAGTGCTATATAAATTTGAAAAGAGCTAAGTGGAAAAATAAAGAGCTAAATCTAGCTCCAAAAGCACCAAAATGGTAACACTGATCAAATACAATAACAAGAGACAGCAAAAAAAAAATGAAGTGAGCGGGATGAGAGAAATATGTAGCAATTCCAACAACAAAACAACTAGCACAGGGTCGCATTTATCTTGCTATGCTATTTTGCAAAATATATACATGGGTTTCAACGTTGCATATTTTGCAGCGATAGGAAATGTTGTTTCCCATGTATTTTGTTGTTGTGTGTTTGCAAGTTATGCAATCCATGCAATCGGTGCTACGTGCAATAGCTTTGCAAGATTTGGAGAATAGCGCTATACTTATAGTGAAAATGGCGAAGATGGGATCGCTATAACCTATAGCCTCCATACAACTGATTGCTCAGATATGAAATTATTTGTTTAAACTTCTCCATATATGCAGCTAGAAACATGAAATTTCGCACTATTTTCACTCATTATCAACAGATAGTTTACAGTAAAATTAACAAAGATCGGGTCACTATAACCTAATTATTGTCTACATACAACTGATTTTCAGATATGGGGTTTTAATGTAAAACTCCTTTATTTGGCATTAACATGGACTAAATTAGCGTCCTTAGTTATTGAAATAACATGGAGTAAATTAGCGTCCTTAGTTATTGAAATATCGGAGTTTGCGGATGTCTGAAATTGACCGTTATACGGGAAGTGGGTGTAATTTTTGGCCGATTAGAATAATTTTCAATGAATTTCTTCTTTGTTCTAAGATTATTAAGTGCACCGATTTCTTAGCTAGGCGCTAGGTAAGGCTCGTACTGAGATATAGCATTTCATAATAAGTGGGCGGGGTCACGCCCATTTTCCAAAAATTACCAAATTTACCAATATTCGACTTCACATAGTAATTTTCACTAATTTGGATCCAATATTTACTGAAATATCGTAGTTTTTGCATTTTTCGAAAATACCGTTATATGAGAAGAATTTCAATACCCACCTACCATGGTAAACCTACATACCGAATTTCTTTGAGATATCTAAATTTTTGCACGGACGAACGGACAGACGGACGGACAGAGAGACATGACCGCTAAATACCTTATTGCACATCTGGAGGCCAAGTCTCTTCATTTGACAACTCACTTTTTGTCCAACGAACAGCCCAAATCTTATAATTTTTCGTATAGGCGGCAACCCTCTTCGATCAATGGACACCTCATTTTTCATAATTGAATGAACTGCTCAAATCTGATGTCATTAACAAAAATTCCTTTACGCATTACATACATATCGTCACCTGAAATGCAAAAAGACGTAACAAATAGTCACTGAAGTTTAAAAATTCGTAACTAATAAAAAATTAAAAATTCAGTTTTTGATTGATATGGTGGATTTTATCGAATTACAACTCCCACATCATTTAATGAAAAAAATAAAAAAATTTAGTCACGACTTTTTCCATTTCAGTTACGATGTTATTACGTCTTTTTGCATTTCAGGTGACGATATGTATATGTATGTATGGTAGCAAATTTTAAAAAAGTTGCAGCCCCACTAAAAAAATAAAAGCTTATTGCACATCCGCAGACCATATCGTTTCAGTTGATACCTCATATTTTAGTCCAACGAAGTAAAGATCTTGTAATTTATAAAAAAGTGGCAACCCTACTTAAAAAATAACACATTACTGAACATCTAGAGGTCAAGCCCTTCATTTTGACACCTCAATTTTCTTATTTCAACGAACAGCCCTCATTTTGTAATTTTTCCTACAGGTGGCGACCCTCCTAAAAAAAAAAAAACACAAAACAAAGACATCTGAAGACCTCTTTTTTTAATTGAATGAACTATGCAAATCCGATTTCATTAACAAAAAATCTTCAGTGGTTTGCCATTGCCTGCGAGTGGCGACCGCTAAAAGAAAAAAAACGTTTTGCTTTTTATTTTTTGATGTTGGGGTGAACCGGGCCCTGCGGAGTGGTAGCTTGCACTGCTAACCACTATCTCACAGCGGCGGCAGATTAGAGATTGGCATGGTCAAACAATTTCGATTTTGCTTCATAGCATGTTCGGATAAAATAGTAATTTTTTAAATAGATGGCAACCCTACTCAATAAGTAATTCATTAGAGAACGAAGTGAACGAGCCCTTTTATTTGACACCTCACTTCTTGTAATCCAACGAAAATTACGTATGTTATATTTTTTTTAGACACGTGGCAATCCTATAGGAATTTAAAGAGTAGTGAAGATAATATTCCTATCAGTACAGATTATACTTAAAAAATCTCGTCTAAATCCGTTGATTGCTTTTTGGTATAGCGGGGTCAAAATATCTCGACTTTCTTTAATACTATGTATAGAAGATAGTAATTTTCAAATAGGTGGCAGGGCTAATCAAAATATGATTAGGTATCTCATTTTGTAAATGTAACGAACGGCAACAGTGACGGTGCAGAACTGATGCCTACGTTTATTATGTTGAATATAGTAATTTTATTAACAGGTGGCAACCCTATTCAAAAAGTAAACCATGAGTGATTTTCTATAGGCCAATTCCTTTCATTTTTGACACCTCATCTTTTGTAATCCAACGAACAGTGCGGATCTTACAGTTTTTTTAGACAGGTGGCAACCCTATTAAAATTCAGGAGTTCTCGAGATTAGCGCGTAAAAAGAATCTCGACTTTTCTTTATACTAACGGGTGATTTTTTTGAGGTTAGGATTTTCATGCATTAGTATTTGACAGATCACGTGGGATTTCAGACATGGTGTCAAAGAGAAAGATGCTCAGTATGCTTTGACATTTC
>NW_016158427.1:131766-134365 GCF_001687245.7 Rhagoletis zephyria
AATTATATTCATTTAACACAGCACTAAGTCCTTAAAACATCCTTGGGTAGGATTGGAATGCGCGCTGCGCGTTCTGCAACTGTCGACAGTTGAAAGCGATTTGTTGGCTCAATCACCGCACAATAACCGTAAATCTCTCTAAATTGCTGAGATGACCGTCGTTGCAACATCGGCAGGAACAGCAGCAGCAGCAGCAGCAGCAGTGGCTAACAAGCAGCCTCGCAATACGGCGGCAAGGAGCAACCCTTCCGCGCCTGCCTGCCACATTTTGTTGGTGTTGTTGCTGTTTCATTTGCTGCGCTTATGTGCTTTTACGAGTAAATTGCAATGCTAATTTTAGCCTCAAAGCGCTTACTCGTCCTTTCGCCAAATACGCTGTCAGCGCCACCACCATCAGCCACACCAAACCGTTGATATCTACCCCGCTTGCTCAACACTCTCTGATTTGAACACACCCACTCGTCGCGAAGCTGCTGCTACAGCATCATGCACCATATGCTATGTATTGTATATTTGTCCTTTATTGGCATCCTTTTCGCACATTGCCATGCCATTGCACCACTCGATTTCCTCATTTAGTCGCATTGCTACACCGCATTTTCCCCATTGAGTTTACAAGTAATTTTCGCAAATTAACAAGAAAATGTTGCCTTAACTAGGCTATTATTATTTTTTTTTTGCAACATTCGTGTGTGGGTGTTTATGTGTATCGCTTCATAAACTCTGTTACAAACTGTTACAAATATATGTACGTAGATACATAGGTATCTATGCAGTGTCGTCTCACCATAGGACATACTCTTTTTTTGGGTTTTTTGGTGGGCCGTCTTATCCTTGATTTAACATACCCAAAAATTTTAGTAAGTGATGTTATTGAAAACGAATTCGTCTAAAGACAATAAAGTCCTATACAGCAACTGGGTTTGGCAAGTGACACAAGGAAAGCTTAGTGGATTTTCAAAAAAAAAATTAGTTTTAAGTATTTTTTCATCTTTATTGGCGCGGTAACCGTCTAAGTGATTTCGGCCGAGCCCAACAAAGCATGCCAGTTGTTTCTCTTCTCTGCAAACTGATGCCGATTTCGAAATGTCAAGTCCTTCTCCACCTTATCTTTACAACACCGAGGAGGCATCGCGACCCGCGTTGAATACTTTCAGAGCTGGTAGATCATTTCTAACCAGTCGTAAGATGTGGCCAAGCTAGCGTAGCTGCTGTATTTTGATTCGCTTCGCTATGTCTGTATCGTTGTAATGCTCATACAGATCACCGTTAAAGGTCCATAAATCTCTGGCAGAATCTTTCCCTCGAAAATTGCAAGAGCCGCCTCATCAGATGTTTTCATTGTCCATGCTTCCGTGCCATAGAGTGTGGTTTTTCTACGTCGAGAGAGAACTTTACTCCTGAATTGCCTTCTCAGTCCGCAATAGCTTTTATTGGCAAGAGTGATTCCCCGTTGGATTTTAAGGCTGGTTCCTAAATAAACGAAATCGCATACTTTTTCAAACTCGTAGCAGTCAGAGTGGCAAGCCGCTTATTCTTTGACTGTTTGTGTGATGACAGGAGATACTTCGTTTTTTTCCTAATTCACCTTCATGTCCATTCGCTTTGCTTCTCTATCTCCGAGAAGGTCTGCATACGCCAGCAAATTGTATGCTTTTGTAAAGTATCACGCCGGAGCGGTTCAGTTCTGCGGCACTTATTATCTTCTCCAACATCAGATTAAAGAAATCACATGAAAGGGGGTCGCCCTGTCTGGAATCTCGTTTGGTGTCAAACGGCTCGCACAGATCCTACCGAATTCTGGCGGAGCTGGTGATATTGCTCACGGATATACCAAATTCAGGCACCGCATGCTGTCGAAAGCGGCTTTAAAGTTGACAAATAGATAGTGAGTGCCGATCATTTTCTCGAGGGTCCTTTCCAAGATTTGGCGTATTGTATAAAGCCAATCAGTTCGTTGACGGTGGGCTTAAGTCTTTCGCACAATGTGCTCGATAAGACCTTGCTTAGAAGGCTGATCCTACGGTAGTTCGCGCGAATGGCGGGGTCGCCTTTCTTGTGGCCTGAGCAGAGCACACTTGAATTCCATTCGTCGGGCAAGCGTTCATCTGACCATATTCTGCATCAGAGTTGATGCATGCACCTTATCAGCTCCTCGCTGCCGTACTTGAATAGTTTAGCTGTCAGGCCGTTAGCTCCAGCAGCTTTGTTGTTTTTCAACCGCGTAATTGCTATTCGTACCTTGTCATAGTCAGGCGATGGAACATTGACTCCGTCATTTTCGACTGTGGGTTTCGGGCTCGTCTTCTCCAGAACTTTCCGTGCTGCTACCTTTTAGTAGGGTGGAAAAGTGTTGCCCCCATAATTTAAGCCCGTTCTGGACCTCGGTCACAAGCATTGTTGTTCCTACAGAAGTTCGCCCTGGCCTTGAAACCTTCGGTAAGTCGCTTAACTCTCTGATAAAATTTTTGGGTGTTTTTCCTGTCGGCCAGCATTTCAAACACTTCGTACTCGCGTATTTCGGCTTCTCTCTCTTCTTTTTGCGGCAAATACGTTTCGCTTTCCTCTTGAGTTCCCTATTAGGGTCCCACATAGCTCG
>NW_016158428.1:0-1231 GCF_001687245.7 Rhagoletis zephyria
AAAATATTTACTATTGAAGTAATAAATAAATACAATTTTTTCTAAGTAATTTGCATCAAATTAAATTTTTTCATTCTAAATGTAGTGAATTTACTTACATAAATTCAAATATAAAAGCCGAAAACCATATTGTGATCGTATTGGGATTCGATTTTGAAACCGCGCTACTACGCATACCGTAACTATAAACTGGTGAAATTTATATAAAGTCGTCACAACTAACAAAATCTTTCACGTGTGAGCCATCGTGCACTTTAGATGGCATTCAAAATCTAAATCTTTAACATAAAATGCTTCTTGTATCCTCAGTTCTTATATATATTTATATAAGAGTATATATCTTTACTACTAAATACAACATCAAGAAAACATTATTTCTTTATAAAAAATTTTAAATACACTATTTTCCCCCAATAGATTATTATGTCTAAAATAATATCAGAAAACACTTAAATATTTAACTATAAAAATAAAAAGTTACAAATAACGATTTTTTCAAAACTTTTGATTAGTATTGATAGCTGCTAATAACTTATGCCGCTTTTTTTTTAGTTTTCATGATTTCATGATATCGTTCACGAATTCTTACTCAATTCTGCAATATAAACCACACAATTCGTACATGAACGAAGCCGTTAAAGCTCGCCATCTGTGGCATCACCATAATAACACTTAACTTCAAAAACTGTGCTATTGTGACTTCAAGCTTAAACAAAACTGTAATCCAAATAATAGGAATTTCAATAATAAGAATTGTAGCAGGCTGCGCTGTCAGTTAAAAATATTCACTTTTTTCTCTTATGATAAAAGCTGAGAAATATATTTATCGCGTAAATTGTAGATACGGTAAGTACATTCATATGTATATTATCATCATCATCATCATCATCATCATCATCATATATATTATTTCTCTAAGGTGTTTTTTTGTTAGTCTCCCTTTTTCTATTTTCCTATGTAAGCAGTTCCACTAATGAGGTGTCATTTGAAAAGTCAGAGGTCCCCTGAGTGGTTATTAGGTAATATTAATGGTCATAACTCCTCTGAAGTAAAGAAATTTGCCTGTGCGAGAGAGACAACTGTCAGTTTATCGAACCATTAATTATTGAATTATGTGTGCGCCCACCACTGTCGTATACGGTGTAAGCGATGCTGCAGTCACAATAGTGCTTCAGTACAAAATACCTTTAGTGTGGCTTAACGATGGTAAATTAAAAACAAAAATAAAAAA
>NW_016158428.1:2494-15634 GCF_001687245.7 Rhagoletis zephyria
GCGGCATAAATATTTAGCAGCTATCAATACTAATCAAAAGTTTTGAAAAAAATGTTATTTGTAACTTTTTATTTTTATATTTAAATATTTAAGTGTTTTCTGATATTATTTTAGACATAATAATCTATTGGGGGAAAATAGTGTATTTAAAATTTTTTATAAAGAAATAATGTTTTCTTGATGTTGTATTTAGTAGTAAAGATATATACTCTTATATAAATTTTTTTTAGTTTTCATGATTTCATGAAATCATTCGCGAATTCTTACTCAATTCTGCAATATAAACCACACAATTCGTACATGAACGAAGCCGTTAAAGCGCGCCATCTGTGGCATCACCATAATAACACTTAACTTCAAAATACTGTGCTATTGTGACTTCAAGCTTAAACATAACTGTAATCCAAATAATAAGAATTTCAATAATAAGAATTGTAACAGGCTACGCTGTCAGTTAAAAATATTCACTTTTTCCTCTTATAATAAAAGCTGAGAAATATATTTATCGCGTAAATTGTAGATACGGTAAGTACATTCATATGTATATTGGTATTATGGTATTTTTTGTAAATTTCGCATCACAATCTTATTTGTAGCCCATATTGTTTCTGGCTACCCTGTCGGAAAAATATTCGGATATTACTTTTATGAGAACTGCTAAGCAATACATTTATTACGAGTATTATTGGTATGGTAAGCATATTGGTGTTTGGTATTATGGTATTTTTGGTGATTTTCAATTCAACATTTCATTTACAGAAACATTTTTCCATTAGATATACTGACATATTGCATTTATCTCATAAAGTCTACATAAAATCGGTAACCTTATAATTTCAAAAAGTTATTTTGTTGATCGTAATGACCATTTTTACAACTATAGGATTCAATTTAATATAATTACGCATAACAACGCCTCGAAAAAAGAATATGGGAGTGTCAGCTGATCGTAAAAAACGTAATTGCCTTCCAATAAACCAAGATATGCAACAACGGCAGAACTATTTGCAACGAGCTAGGGAATGTATGCGAAACCAAAGGCAGAAACAATTCTTGTCAATCAATAGGCAGCGGCTAGGTTGCCAAAATATTAATACTTATTATTTTGATATTAAATTAACGACGGCTTTTCTCCTTTTCCCGTCTTGATTCCTTGCTTGGCTAATAGAGCTATAGCAAGCCGTATGTATTCGTTACTTAGTAACGGGTACAATACCTGACTCGAAGTATTGAACCGTTACTCACATAATAATCTCGTTACTCGCATATTCCGTATATGAATCATTGGCTGCATTTCTTTATTCATTCTGAACGTTTGGAATAAACTGTTTTGTTTACTTATTCTTTAGAACGTTCCTGATGATATGTTGACGTATATTTCAAACGCATTCTGTTTATTCCGGCTGTGAAATGGGATTATCCGGAATGTATAAAGAAACGCAGCCATTAACGTGAACCAATACAACACAATAACTTGTGCGATAACGAAATTGTTGTTCGTGCCGATACTAAAGTGTGTGGCGTGCGAACGAATATTTCCTTACACTAGGAGATTCATTGTGATGATGCGTGTGAGGTGCAGGTGCTTGATTGTATAAAGTTGTTCGAATCAATACAAAAGTATGTTGCATGTATATATATTAGGGATGTTTCGAAAGTCATATTTTTAACATTCGCAATTGCGAATGTTGGGAATAACAATAAAAAAAGCTATAATCATTTGAAGTCACCGTTTTTGTTACTTAAAAACTTTGTAAACTATTAGCATATATGTAATACTTCTATATTGGCAGTATCTACAAGTGCAGTCAGCAAACATTACAGTACAGACATATAAAAAAATCAACCGGAAACCTAGTAAAAAATTACACTTGAAATTGGAACAAATCGCAGTGGCGGTGCCGTATAGGAAAATTACAGAGACTTTTGAGTTTTAATTTAATATCATGAACTTTATAATAAATTGTAGAAACGTCGCACAGAAGCTTTTTAAGTGAAAAAATAGGGAATAAATTAAATAATATGTTTAGCTTTACATGCGTATTTCTAGAAATTTTAGCCAAACAGTTTGCAAGTATAATGAAAATTTGTTGATTTTATTTTTTTTTTATTTTTTGCACAAAGTTTAGGATTTGGTTTTATGTAGTTCTTGTTTGCTCTACTTTTATAAAAAAAAAATTTCGAAAAAACGTCAAATGAAAAACATTGCGAATATTATATAAAGATCTCTACAATTTTGAGTGAGTCTTTATAGTTATTCATTCATTTTTACCTGGTTAGTCAGTAATTTTTTTAAAAAAGTAGAGCAAACAAGAATTACATAAAACCAAATCCTAAACTTTGAAAAAAATTAAAAAAAAATCAACAAATTTTCTTTATACTTGCAAACTTTTTAGCTAGAAATACGCATGTAAAGCTAAACATATTATTTAATTTATACCCTCTTTTTCACTTAAAAAGCACCTGTGCGATATTTCTACAATTTATTCTAAAGTTCATGATATTTAATGAAAGCTCAAAAGTCTCTGTAAAATCGCAAAATTCCCATTTTTGAGACCTTTGACCCCGAGTAACTTTTTCCAGGTATCGGATCGATGAGGACTTTCTAGATTTCATTTATGATGGTGTTTTGAACAATCCTACCAATTTTTGGAACTGGGAATTTTTGTAACTTCTCTCCTATTGTTGGTCATATTTGACCGGACTATTAAAATAAAATTTTAATACTTCATCATAAAGTTTCAGCTTATATAAACCCTACGGGCATGATGAGTGACTTATAGAGTGTCGAGAGAGGACTTTACTCCTAAATTGCCTACTCAGTCCAAAATAGCACTTGTTGGCAAGAGTGATTCTCCGTTGGATTTCAATGCTGACATTATTATCGGTGTTAATGCTGGTTCCCAAGTAAACGAAATTCTCTACTTTCTCCAAATTGTAACTGTCAACAGTGACGTGGGTGCCAATGCGCTAATTTGCTGACTGTTTGTTTGATGACAGGAGATACTTCATCTTGTCCTTGTTTACCCCCAGACCCATTCGCTTTGCTTCCTTATCCAACTTGGAAAAGGCAGAACAGACTTCGCGGTTTTTGTTACCGATGATGTCGATGTCATCGGCATAAGTCAGCAATTGTACGCTCTTGTAGTAAATTGTTCCTGAGCGGTTCAATTCTGCAGCTCTTATTATCTTCTCCAACATCAGATTAAAGAAATCACATTAAGGGAAGTCACCCTGTCTGAAACCCCGTTTGGTAGCGAACGGCTCGGAGAGGTCTTTCCCAATTCTGACAGAGCTGGTGGTATTGCTCAACGTCATTTTACACAGCCGTATGTGTTGAGGGGATGCCAAATTCAGACATAGCGGTGTATAGGCAACTCCTTTTAGTGTTGCCGAAAGCGGCTTTAAAGTCGACAATAGGTGGTGAGTGTTGATCTTTTTCTCGCAGGTCTTTTTCAAGATTTGGCGTATTGTGAATACCTGGTCTATGGTGGATTTGCGAGGTCTAAAGCCACACTGATCAGGCCCAATCAGTTCATTGATGATGGGCTTCAGTCGTTCACACAATACGCTCTATAAGGCCTTCTAACCTATGCTTAGAAGGCTGATCCCGGGGCAGAGCATACTTAAATTCCACAAGAGTTGATGCATACACCTTATCAAATCCTCGCCGCCGCACATAGGGACGAATCGACAATTTAGGACGACAAAAATGTTTCCTCCATATGTATTTGACAGATTTAAATGAAATTTGGCGTTTAGGGATTTTCGNTAGTTGTCGCGATTGGCGGGGTCGCCTTTCTTGTGAATTGGGCAGAGCATACTTAAATTCCAGTCGTCGGACATGCGTTCATCTGACCATATTCTGCACAAGAGTTGATGCATNCAGAGCATACTTAAATTCCACAAGAGTTGATGCATACACCTTATCAAATCCTCGCCGCCGCACATAGGGACGAATCGACAATTTAGGACGACAAAAATGTTTCCTCCATATGTATTTGACAGATTTAAATGAAATTTGGCGTTTAGGGATTTTCGTGGTCACTGATTTCGAATATTAAATCAAATTATCAAAATTCAAAATAACGGATCCAATATGGCGGACGATTTTTAAAAAAATGACTATATTGTTATGAAGCTTGGTATCCAGAGATTTTCGTCGTCACTGATTTCGAAATTGATATTCAATTTTCAAAAATCAAAATGGCGGATCCAATATGGCGGACGATTTGTTCAAAAATGGATAAATTGTTATAAAGCTTGGTATTTACTCCATATACATATATATTGGATCCGCCATTTTGAATTTTGAAAATTTGATTTAATATTTGAAATCACTGACGACGAAAACCCCTGGATACCAAATTTCATGGAAATCTGTCAAATACATATGGAGTAAACATTATTGTCGTCCTATATTCTCGATTCGTCCCAATAAACGACTTAAGAAAAAGATGCTCTACTTAATGAAGGGGGAAAAGGGGGGACGAGTTCGTGATATTTTTACATTGGCAATTTGTTGGATTTTCGAACTGTTGAAGAGAAATTGCTGTACTCGTTGGAACTTTTTTTATAACTCTCTAACTGATATAAAAATTTCAAAAATTTTTCAATAAAAAAAGGCAATTTATAAAATAGTTATTATAACCATTTATCAAACAACTATATTATTAACAAAAATCGCAAAATGAAGTACATACCTCACGCCTCACTTTCCGTGTTGACAAAACTCTTACATGTTAATAAGAATAAAATGACAAGCGAAATTATTTTATCATCGCTTCAAACAAAAAATTATTTAATTCTACGCACGATAGAAAACCCAACTTTGCGCTTCTGCTAAAGCTACCGCGTTGCGTTAAAAGTCAAAATTTGTATGTTACATTGTGGACTGGTTTCTAAGGAGTATGAGAAAGGTATGTGTGATTCAACTGCGCTTTAGTTTCAAATTTCTTAATGTCTCCAGATTCTACATCAAAGGCTCTCGCTGGAGAAATCTAAAATTATTTCTAGGTTGCTTATAAGACTTTTGTCAGTACTTGTTGAAGGCCCATCAATTTGCTTGATATACTACTTAACCGTTTAGCGCCTGAAGCAAAGAGCCGGTTAGACAGACTTAGAGCCATTTCAATAATATTAGAGTGGACTCTCTGCCCATGTACACATTCGCATTCATACATATGTATATATGTTTTGCATGCTTATGTACGAACGAACATTTTCTTATGCTCAAGATTCCTTGCGATGATTCGTGTGAGGTACAAGTGCTTGTCTCAAAAGTAACGAGTAAAGTAACGATACGAAAGATACAGGTGTTGATTAGATTAGTAACGAATACATACGGGTATCCAAATTTTCGTTACTTTTACAGCTCTATTGGCTAAACAGCCTAGATAGAGTCATCGTCTTGGTTGCTTTTTACCTGAAGTTTTCCATTGTAAATTTGGAAATAATCTTGTATGAGCCTCTGATTAGCACGTTCAGCGTCAGACAGATTTTGTTGCGGCAAACCGGTGATGAAAATAGTGACCTCTTGTTTGCCTAAATGAGGTTTCTGCTTGACAATGGACACCAACTTGTTCATTTTGAAGTCGAAACGTTGCCCGGTTGGCGAGGTTGTGTAGCTTTTTTATGTTTACTGCTACGTCAGCTGGTAACGGTGTCCTGCCAGTACGAAGGCAGCTTGTCACTATAAAAGGCAAGTTGCCGTTAGATATGGCAGGGTGTTTTGACGCTTGAAGGCAGCTAGATTTGCCAGGATCTTTTGCCACTTGGCAGCATATTTTGCCGCTATAAATGGCAAGTTGCCGCTAAAGTCAAGGAAGGATCGCCATGTAATAAACGGCAAGAAGGGCTGTGTTGTAGCGCAGTCAAGCGCTTATCGAATATTGATGTTTATTAATTATTTCTTTCCTTATTTATACAAATTTAAACTTGTTTAGTTTTAAAATTTTTTATTTACTATAATCTATATATTAATACGCTAACGACATCCCATACAAATCTATTCCTCCCTACTGCTCCTATGCTTCTCAACCAATTTGAATGATTCTTCTTTTGTTCGAAAGGTATTTCAAAGGGAGGGCATTTTGTTTGTTTTTTCAGTAGGTGGAGTAGAAGTGGAGTTATTCCGGATATCCGGATGTGAAGTATTTAAAAAAAAAAATTTAGGTGAGTAAATAGGTGATTTAGGTAAATAAAAATGGAAAGGTTAGTAATTTTTAATAATGTTTTTTTTTAGTACTTGAATTTAAAATTTGGAACAACGTATTTAAAAAAAAAACTCTTTAAATGGTCGTAAATCAAACCTGCGCCACTAAATACCGTGTGGGGAAAATCTCTAGTTCTGAACTGGTGCGCTTCTAGTACATTTAGACCCAGTACTAGTTCGCGATAAATCGCTTTTGCATGCAAGCAAATGGCGAATTTAACATGGGGATGTCCTAGGAAGTGTCAATTGCCCCCCGCTGCATCCCTTTTTCGATAGTTCCGAACTAGTCCTAAATTCTATAGTTCCGAACCAGTTCTAAAATCGACAGACGAAAGAAAGAGTATCATGATTTTACAATCTTTTTGGTTCTTCCGTGTGTGCGATTTGAAGTTATTTTGGAAGAAATGTGTTTTCAATTTGAAATTAGAATTGGTTGAATGATTGTAAGAAATGTACGTTTACATACCTTTAGCTGGAGCTGAGTTTGCAGAGGTGCTCGCTGTTACTTCTTAGATTCCAGACTGTCCCAAGATGTTGAAATGTTAACACAAATTTTAGTTTTGTATTACCAACCTATGAAAAAGCATCTGCGAAGCACAGAATAGAAGCGTATTTGAACGAAAAAGCCGCCGAACACATATCTGTGTAAAGTAAAAAGCCCCCCGCTGCATCCCTTTTTCGATAGTTCCGCACTGGTTCTAAATTCGACAAATAAGATCTAGTTCGTTCTGCATCCCTTTTTCTATAGTTCCGAACTATTTCTAAATTCGTCACTTTAGATATAGATTTCTAGTGAAAAAAACTGAAAAAAATTAGTTTTTTAACGTACCACTTCTCGCCGATTTTGGACTGGTGGGGATCTAGTTCCTATCGGACTAGTTCGTTTTTGGCGATAAAGACCTAGTACGGAACTAGAAATATGATTCACTAGTCCGCGGTTTCCCTACAGGGTAACTATTGGCGTCATGGCAAGATCTTTGTTTAAACACAGTTGTGTTCCAAAGAATTCTTCATTCTCATTCTTTTGGTTGTTTCTGAATTTGGAGAACGTGTAACGTCATCAGCGTTTTTCGATTTTAGTTTTTGTAATTCATTTTAATCCTTTCTTCTGTGACTGCCAAGATATACGTTTTATCAGTGCACTTACGCAATATTCCAGGGAACGAAATTAAAAGTTTGGCTGACTTCCAAAACGTATCAATACAATGTTTGGATACTGTTATACTGCGGTATTCAAACTGTTGGTATATGCAGAGCTGCGACACATTGCAACCATATACATTTCATATTTTGAATATTCAAAAAATCAATGAACAATTTTTCTGAATTTTCCATTTCTAAAACACCAATGCTAACCAATAACAAACGAAGCATCAACTTTGTTTATGATGCGCTGATTGCTCTAGCGATGCGTTTCGACAAATTTTCAGATACGTTTTGGAAAAGTACACATTGTCCATATTTTGTACTTCGGCGTTATGGAACATTATACTTTGTACGTATGCAAAGCAATTGAAGTTTTGGAAGTCAGCTTTATTCTTTTTACGAGTTAAACTTGGCCTAATAATTTTTATTACGACACAACAGTCCTTTCCGGATAATAAACAAACCGCTTATCTATTTTAAACAAATTTGGTATCATATGAAAGAGGACTGAAGTAGCTTTCAAACAAAAATAAGGAACGAAGGTTACCACCTCTATTTATATTTTTTTGTATAATTTAATACTAAAGAAAGTAATATACCTGGCCCAAGGTTTGTTCTATGGTAGTTAATTAAAATTTTTTATTGAAGGCGAACTTAGCACAGTGCGTAGGCAACTGGCTGAGTCAGCTGGGGTCGTCGGTTCGAATCCCGCTGAAGAAGTCTGATGAGGAAATGTGGTGATTTCCGAAATAGCTATCACTTCTACGATTTTTTTTCAAATTTTTGTGGCTTTTCAGAAATAGTTTTTCAATAAAAACGGCCTCAAGCTCAATAAAAATTTAATATGTTTATTGAAATGTTTTTCAATAAGTGGCTTTCCTCGTTTAGACATTTCAGTTTTAAAGCTATTTAAGTCCTCTTTCATTGATATCAAATTTGTTTAATTTCGATAAGGGGTTTGTTTATTATCCGGAAAGAACTTTTATTTCGGAATAAAAAATATTTGGCCAAGTTTAACTCGTAAAAAGATAACTGTTATTTTCGGTCACTTTAATATTCGCATTCGCAGAAGATCCGTATTGATTATTGCGAATGCGAAAGCGAATGCGAATGTTAAAATTAATGCGGAAGCTCTTCGGTTGCGAATGCGAATATTCGCAACAACCCTGGTCCGAAGTAACCGTGGTGTAGAATACCAACCGTTTAGCCATAAAGAAATAAAAAAATGTAGCTAAATAGAACGTTTCATGCTGATTTCAACCATACGAAGATTATATGGCGCAAATAAAAACTAAAGCCAATAAAAAAGGTTAACTTTTATATTTTTTATATTATTTTAAGAAGTGGGCCAGCTAGCGTGACGTTAAGCGGTTTTTCAATGTGTACTGGGCAATATTTTTAAAGCACATAAAAAGCACAAAAAAATAATTCCAAATAAGTAGTAATAAGACTTAATTGAATGAATGTTTTGCTAAGTAAAGGTTAACTTATCAAAGACTTAATTATTTACCAAATGGTCGGAACACAAAAAACACGAAAAGTGGCCGAAAACAGCACTACCTTGATTGAGCTTAGACTTACTTTTGAGGAGGGGTAAATCAAAGTTGCTGAATTCTGGTTACTATTTTTTCAAACTCATTAAAGTGCATCTTATCCAAAGTAACTTCGTTATTTGAATGTATGCTTATTTTGATTACAAATATACGTGGTGCGCAAAAAACATATACATACTTTTGTTAACCATTTCGTTTTCGATTTTTCCGATATTTACTATATCGATATTATTTTGGTAGGTATATCGGTATCGGTTATTGTGGATTTAGAATATCGCGATACCGATATACCGAATTTTCATTGGCGATACGCATCCCTACCTGGTACGGTGATTAAGAAAGAATGACTGAATAATAAATGAAAAGTTATCCGTTATTCGGTTTCACTTGAATCATAAATGAAAATTTATTCTTCATTCGAAATTACTTGAATGATGAATAAAAATTTATTCGTTAATTGAAATTATTTGAATTAAGAATACAAATTTATTCTTCCTCCGATACTACTTGAATGAAAAGTAACAATTTACTCTTCATTCGAAATTACTTTTTTTTTCATACGTATTTATTTATTGGATCTTTCTTTCGAAACTAACAATAAGTTTTCAAATCTTACAAACTACCATTAAATTTAAATTTTCTGCGGCAATGCTGAGACATTTTTGTATTTTTTTAAATATATATTTATTGCAGTTGTTGCAGCTGTTGCGGCTGTTGCGGCTGTCGGAATGGACAAAATTCCGAGCAGGAGGATGGCTGGAGCTGAGCAGGCGGTCTGAAAGGATGAGTTCCAGAGCCGCACGGCCTGGGCGGGTGGAAAGGACTAGTTTCCACGCCGCGCCTTCGCTTCTCTATATTTAAGTAATTACAATCCAGTAGGCTATGTTCGGTCGGAAAGGACAAGTTTCCGAGCCGCACTGACACTGGTGTTGGGTAGTCGGTCTGAAAGGACGAGTTCTAAAGCCGAAGTTGATATATTGCGGATATCGAAATTTATTATATTGCTCATCATTTGGTAATATCGGAGAAATCCTTTCTTTTCTTCTTGCATATGTCGGGCTAAGGAGATCTCTCGCTAGCCGATTTATGTGGTTCCTTAACCGTACTGAGTAACTGGTGCTTAGTCCTATTATGTCCTGATACACCGTATTTACATTAATATCTTTGTATTTTTTATGTACCACGGTGCTCCGCATATGGCGCGTAAAATTTTCGACTGCAGTCTTTGAAGTCTGTTCAAAATGGAATTGCACGCTGTGCCCCAAAGCCCAATTCCATATGCCCAGCATGGTTTAATCATCATATTAAAATTCAACGTCTTGTTTTCTTGGCTTAATTTAGATTTGTGTCCTATAACCCATTGAAGGCTTGCTTGTTTTAGTTTCGCTAGAGAAATTTTGTTTTCTATATGCTTTTTCCAGGTAAGTCTAATATCTAGTGTCATCCCAAGGTACTTGACACTATCTTTTTGTGGTATAGCCTTGCTGTTTATTTTTAGTGGTGGACAAGTTTCTTTCTTCAAAGTAAATGTTGTCTGAACACACTTGCTCTCGTTAACCTTTATCCTCCAAGAACTTAGTCATAGCTCTAACTTTTTCAANATGTGAATATAAAGTAAAGTTATTAACAGTCATTGGCGCCGACATTGGCTTAGCGGGTTCTGGTATGGGGTTATGCCTAATAGGAATATTTTTGGGAATTGTTTTCTCTTTCATTGAGATATAAACTAGACAACCTCTATAAATAGCAGTGTGATTTCCACCGAAGTTACTGCACTTTTTGGAGTTAGGGTCCATTTTTGGTTTCACATATTCTTTAGAAGTGTGTATGTAGATTCCCACAGATAACACAGACACCAGTTAAGGTGCAGTAGCGACGTGTGTGACCAAATTCCTAACAGCTATGACATTGAACAGGGCCTCTACGCTTATGGGGTTTTTCTACGGAGATCTTACGGTGTATTAGATGTCGCAATCGATATATATGATGCACTTCCCCTTTCTTCAGATTATGAAAGTCAGGTCTAGCTCTATTTTGAACATCGGTTGAGGGATGTTTTCTTTATTTTTGATCTTGAAAACATTGCGCACCTTAAAACCTACTTCCGTATGAGCATTTTCTATCTCTTGTGAGTTCACGCTGGACTCGATGCCTTTTATGACAACTTCTAGTCCTCGACTACTTTTAAGTTGATAGGTTTAATAAGATTTCTTACACTTATCAAACTCATTGGTAATTTTACGAAAAATCTCTTCGTTTTGAGCCTGAATTTTCACTTCGTGTATATTACCCTTTTTAATAGGAACTACATAAAAATTATTTTCCCCTACTAGTTTCAGGAGAGTATCTACAAGAGCATTAGAACCTTGTTCTCGTAGATCAATAGGCTTGTATTTTTTAATGACCTGTTGGTTGGAATCATTATTATAAAACGATTATTCTCCGCTGATGTAGATTTACCTGGAGTGACTACATTCAAAATTTTCTTTTTGGATCCAACCCAGTCTGAACAGTAGCATTTTTTGCTTTATTTGCTTCTTCTATGTTCGTTGCCGTCGAAGTATTAGTAGCAGCAGCTACGTTGTTGTCCGGATTGATCACTGCTGGAGATCAAGATGGTGCCCTCCATTACTGCTGGAGTCAATCGCTACTTTTGAACCGCTACTGCACCGAGGTAGTGCAGAGTCGAACCAGTCGTAAGTAGAATAGCGAAAAACTACGACAGAGGGCGCCCATAAATCACGCAAGTGACTACTTTAGTTACTCCCGGTAGTGCAGAGAGAGCCGATGGTGACTACCGCCTAGGACATTGCCTTGTAAAAGTAGTCGATGAAATACACTGCAAGTAGTCGGTCGGTAATTGACGGTGTTTAGCGTTGTTGTTGTTGGTTTTGGTTTTTGGAAGCTTGTAGTAATTGTCAAATATGCATTTCTTTTGTTTGCGCGTTGGATTGAGTGCCTGCGCTCTTGTACGGGAGCGCCTTGGGCACTCATCTCTCACTTAACTACCGTTCTTATTTTGTATGTAAACAATAGTTTAATTATTTTGATACACGCAATGTCTTATTATTTATTTAGGTATTTTTCGCGATCACGTTTGATTTTTTATACTGCTGAGGGCAGATCGCGATGACACAAAACTCGAGTAATAGTTTAGTGTGTCTTTTGATGGTTAAATATATTTAGTTACACGATAAATATGATTTTTTAAGGAGCGAATAAAGAACTCGTCCGTACTCAACCGCAAACAAATAATAATTTGAATGGCGAAATTACTTGAATGACGAATAAAAACGTATTCTTCATTCTAAATTACTTGAATGAAGAATACAAATTTATTCGTCATCCGAAGTTACTTGAATGAAGTATAACAGTTTATTCTTCATTCGAAATTATTTGAATGATGAATAAATGTTTATTCGTTATTTGAAATTACTTAAATGATGAATAAAATCTTATTCGTCATTCAAAATTGCTTAGATGACGAATGAGAACTTATTCTTATTTTTTTCATTCAATTATTGATTTTCAATTCAAATCAAATTCAATTTGATTTTTGATTAGAACATTGATACAAGTGAAAATGCAATTATTACGCGCTCAGGAGCAAAGGGCATTGACCCGCCTGCCAAGAGCAATTCATGTAATATGTCAAAAAGGATTGGCAATTCGGCTGCTCCCTTCCAAAACACAGTATCAAATATTTTCTCGGAAAATCGGGTTTTTATGATTTTGGATATACTGTGTTTAGACGCGCCTTTTAACTAGGCCTATTTGTTGATAGCTGCAAGATTTTCGGGGATACGACACATCTAAAATCTAGTATCTACACAAATTTTAATATTTTCCCATCCCAAAACAAAGAATCTGGTTTCTCTACATCAATTTTATTTTTAACACATACTGTGTTTTGGAATGGAGCAGCCGAATTGTTCTCATCCCAACCAGACAATGCAAGGTGCTGTTGCTGATACTACTGCTGCGTTATCATCGATTATGAGCATTTCTCCTGCTTCTTCCAGTGCCGATCTTACTGATGTAACTCCCATTAACTCTCTTGCTGAGTCGTCGTTGGCTAGTGCTGATCTCTCGGCTGCTCTGCCTGCTAAGCGTACGGCCTCTACTACGGAGCTCTCGCCTGCCATGTCAACAAAGCGCATGGCCCCTTGTAGTTCTGCTACCACTGCCAACAATAATGTGGTGTCGTCGTTGCTACCTACTGAGTCT